>NW_027250806.1:0-100163 GCF_044704955.1 Pristiophorus japonicus | reverse complement strand
CTCTCCCCCCCAGTCCTCACTCTCTGTCTGTCTGTCCTCCCCCAGGCTCTCGCTCTCACATCACCCCCCCCCACCCGCCCCAGTCTCTCTCTCCCCGCACCTCCAGTCCTCTCTCTCCCCCCAGTCTCTCTCTCTCCCCACCCCCCCGTCTCTCTATCTCTTTCCCCTCCCCGTCTCTCTCTCTCTCTCTCTCCCCAGTCTCTCTCTGACTCCCCTCGCCCCCAGTTTCTCTCTCTCTTACCCACCCCCCACCAAGTTTCTCTCTCCTCCCAACCAGTCCTCTCTCCTCCCCCCGTCTCTCTCCACCCCCCCGTCTCTCTCCCTCCCCCCCCCAGTCTCTCCCTCCCCCCCCAGTCTCTCCCCTCCCCCCCCAGTCTCTCTCCTCCTCCCCCCCCAGTCTCTCTCCTCCTCCCCCCCCCAGTCTCTCTCCTCCTCCCCCCCAGTCTCTCTCCTCCCCCCCAGTCTCTCCCTCCCCCCCCCAGTCTCTCTCCTCCTCCCCCCCCAGTCTCTCTCCTCCTCCCCCCCCCAGTCTCTCTCCTCCTCCCCCCCCCAGTCTCTCTCCTCCTCCCCCCCCCAGTCTCTCTCCTCTCCCCCCCCAGTCTCTCTCCTCTCCCCCCCCAGTCTCTCTCCTCCCCTCCCAGTCTCTCTCCTCCCCTCCCAGTCTCTCTTCTCCCCTCCACCCCCTCCCAGTCTCTCCCCTCCCCTCCCAGTCTCTCTTCTCCCCTCCCCCCCCAGTCTCTCCCCTCCCCCCCCCAGTCTCTCCCCTCCCCCCCCAGTCTCTATATCTTCCCCCCCAGTCTCTTTCTCTCTCTCTCTCCCCCCCCCAGTCCCTCTCTCACTCCCTCCCTGTCTCTCCCACCCCCTTCTCTCTCTCTCTCTCTCTCTCCCCGCCCCCCCCCAGTCTTTCTCTCTCTCTCTCTCTCTCTCTCTCCGTTCCCCCCCCACCCCAGTCTCACACTCTTCCCCCCTCCCCCAATCCAGGCTCTCTCTTTCTCCCCCCCCACCCCCCCCCCAAGTCTCTCTCTACTCCCACCCACCCCCGCCCCGAGTCTCTCTACCCCACAGTCACTATCTCTCTCCTCCCCAGTCTCTCTCTCTAACCACCCCCCCCAGTGCCTCTTTCTCTCTCCACCCACTCCCCCCAGCCCACAGTCTCTCACTCCCTCACTCCCTCTCTCTCTCCCCACTAGTCTTTCTCTCTCTCTCTCTTCCCCCCCAACCCAGTCTCTCTCTTCCCCCCCTCCCCCAGTCTCTCTCCCCACCCCAGTCTCTCTCGCTCGCTCCCTCACGTCTCTCCCTCTTTCTGTCTCCCCCCAGTCTCTCGCTTTCACCCCAAGTCTCTCTCTCCCACCTTCCCAATCTCTCTCTCCCTCCCCAGTCCCTCTCTCTCACCCCAGTCTCTCTGTCTGTCCAACCACCCGGTCTCTCTCTCTCCCTCTACCCACCCCCTCCCCCAGTCTCACTCTCCTCCTCCCCAGTGTCTCTACACACCTCTCGTCTCTCTACGCCCCCAGTCTCTCTCTCCCTCTCCATTCTCGCTCTCGTTCCCTCCCTAGTCTCTCCCCCCCACCCAGTCTCTCTCTCTCCCCCCAACCCTCTCTCTCTCTCTCTCTTTCCCCCCCCCAGTCTCTCTTCCCCTCCTGTCTCTCTCTCTCTCTCTCTCTCCCCTTCCAGTCTCTCCACCCCCCTGCCAGTATCTCTCTCTCCCCCTGTCTCTCTCTCCCCCCGTCCCTGTTCTCTCTCTCCCCCCGTCCCAGTCTCTCTTGCTCTCCCCCCCCCAATCTCTTTCTCCCCCCCCCCACCTAGTTCCAGTCTATCTCCACCCCCCACCCGTATCTCTCTTCACCCCCCCCCCCCCCCCCGCCGGTCTATTTCTCCCTCACCCAGTCTTTCTCTCTCTCTCCCTCCCTCCTGAGTCCCTCTCTCCCCCTACAGTCTCTCTCTCTCTGTCTGTCTGTCTGTCTGTCTCCCCAACCAACCCCCCAGTCCCCCTCTCTCTCTCTCTTTCCCCCCCTCTCCCTCCCCAGTCTCTCCCGCGCCCCAGTCTCTCCCTCCCTTCCCACCCTAGTCTCTCTCCCCCTCCCTTCCCACCCTAGTCTCTCTCCCACCCTGAATTATCTCTCCCTCCCCAGTCTCTCTCTTCCCCCCCCGTCTCTCTCTCCCCCCCACCCCCCGTGTCTCTCTCTCTCCCCCCCCCCGCCGTCTCTCCCGCCACCCCCCCGTCTCTCTCTCCCACCATCCCCCCGTCTCTCTCTCCCACCATCCCCCCGTCTCTCTCTCCCACCACCCCCCCGTCTCTCTCTCTCCCACCCCCCCCCGTCTCTCTCTCCCACCCCCCCCCGTCTCTCTCTCCCACCCCCCGTCTCTCTCTCTCCCACCCCCCCGTCTCTCTCTCTCCCACCCCCCCCGTCTCTCTCTCCCACCCCCCCCCGTCTCTCTCTCCCACCCCCCCCGTCTCTCTCTCCCACCCCCCCCCGTCTCTCTCTCCCACCCCCCCCCCCCGTCTCTCTCTCCCACTCCCCCCCGTCTCTCTCTCCCACTCCCCCCCTCCCCGTCTCTCTCTCCCACTCCCCCCCGTCTCTCTCTCCCACTCCCCCCCGTCTCTCTCTCCCACCCCTCCCCGTCTCTCTCTCCCACTCCCCCCCCGTCTCTCTCTCCCACTCCCCCCCGTCTCTCTCTCCCACTCCCCCCCGTCTCTCTCTCCCACCCCCCCCATCTCTCTCTCCCACTCCCCCCCTCCCCGTCTCTCTCGCCTACTCCCCCCCCGTCTCTCTCTCCCACTCCCCCCCCGTCTCTCTCTCGCACCCCCCCCTCATATGTCTCTCACTCCCTTCCTAGTCTCTCTTTCTTCCTCCTTAGTCTCTCTCTCTCTCCCTCCCCCTCCCCCCCAGGTCTCTCTACCCCCCCGGTCTCTCTACCTCCCCAGTCACTATCTCTCTCCCTCCCCAATCTCTCTCTCTTTCTCTCTCCACCACCCCCCCAAGTCTCTCTCTACCCCCACCCAGTCCCCCTCTCTCTCTCTCTCTCTCTCTCTCCCCCCACCCCCAGTCTCTCTCTTCAGGAGCTCAGGGTCAGACACATAACACACTGCACCCCACAGGAATATCACACACTGCCCCCTCCCTGGGGCAGCTCAGGGTCAGACACTGAACTTACTGCACCCCACAGGGACATTACACATTGACAAATATCTGGTGAGACGCTGAATAAAGGGGAAAGATCACAGACAGCATGTCTTAAAGGGACACTACAGCCTCAAGAAACATAGAAACATAGAAACAGAAAATAGCAGGAGTAGGCCATTCGGCCCTTCGAGTCTGCACCGCCATTCAATATGATCATGGCTGATCCTCTATCTCAACACCAGAGTTCCGCTTTCTCCGCATACCCCTTGATGTCTTTTGTTTCTAGAAATCTATCTATCTCCATCTTAAATATATTCAGTGACTTGGCCTCCACAGCCTTCTGTGGTAGAGAATTCCACAGGTTCACCACCCTCTGAGTGAAAAAAATTTCTCCTCATTTCAGTCCTAAATTTCCTACCCCGTATCCGGAGACTGTGACCCCTTGTTCTGGACTTCCCAGCCAGGGAAAACATCCTCCCTGCATCCAGTCTATCTAACACAGTCAGAATTTTATACATTTCAATGAGATCCCCTCTCATTCTTCTAAACTCTAGTGAAGACAGGCCTAGTTGATCCAATCTCTCCTCATATGACAGTCCTGCCATCCCAGGAATCAGTCTGGTGAACCTTCACTGCACTCCCTCTATGGCAAGTATAACCTTTCTTCGGTAAGGAGACCAAAACTGCTCACAATACTCCAGGTGTGGTCTCATCAAGGCCCTGTATAACTGTAGTAAGACATCCTTGCTCCTATACTCAAATCCTTTTGCAATGAAGGCCAACATACCATTTGCCTTCCTAACTACTTGCTGCACCTGCATGTTTGCTTTCAATGACTGGTGTACAAGGACACCCCGGTCCCTCTGTACATCGACACTTCCCAAGCCATCACCATTTAAATAATACTTTGTCCTTCTGTTTTTCCTGCCAAAGTGGATAACTTCACATTTCTCCACGTTATACTGCATCTGCCATGTGTTTGCCCACTCATTCAATGTATCTAAATCGCCTTGCAGCGTCTTTGCATCCTCCTCACAACTCACAATCCCACCTAGTTTTGTGTCGTCAGCAAACTTGGAAATATTACATTTGGTTCCCTCATCCAAATCATTTATATATATTGTGAATAGCTGGGGCCCAAGCACTGATCCCTGTGGTACTCCACTAGACACTGCCACAATCAGCAATATATCCAGAATATTAAACTCCAGCCCAGTTATAAGGGTTATTAACATCAGCAGAAACAAACCCCAACTGTCAGAATGAACATGGTTCAGTCTGGGATGCGATTAACAGCAGCAATAACAACAGAATCCAACCCTGCTGTCGTTTGTGAACTCGTTGGGTGTCTCAGCTGGTGGGAGAACTGGGTGAATCCATCCCCACACACAGGGGGCAGGTGAACGGTCTCACCCCAGTGTGAACTCGTTGGTGTGTCCGCAGGATGGCTGACAGAGAGAATCCCTTCCCACACTCAGTGCAGGTGAACGGTCTCTCCCCAGTGTGAACCTTCTGGCGTGTCAGCAGATTGGATGAACAATTGAATGTCTTCCCACACTCGGAGCAGGTGAATGGTCTCTCCCCAGTGTGAATTTGCTGGTGTGTCAGTAGGTGGGATGAAGTAGTGAAACCCTTCCCACACACTGTGCAAGGGAGTACGCTTGTGTATTTCCAGTTTGGACGATCGGCTGAATCCTCGGCCACACACAGAATACGTGTACAGTTTCTCCCTACTGTGAATGGTGCTTTTTGCTTCCATGTTCCGAGGCCGATGATATTCCTGTTCCGACGAATCGAATGACTCCGTCAGATCTACAAATCCTCCCCTTTTAACACCCTGTAAAATGAATTTCAAACTGGAAAAAAGGAGTGTGTGAGAGAACTCACAAAAACAGCTGTGAAATTGAGCTTAATAAATCTGGTCATTTGTGGGGCCGACACTGGAAAAAAAAGAAACCATGAATGCCGCTTTGTCGTAAAACCCAACTGGTTCACTAAATGTCCTTCAGGATTCATTTTGGTAGAAAGAATGCGGAGAGGACATATAAAGTAAATGGTATAATCCTAAAAGGGGTGCACGGGCAGAAAGACCCGGGGGTACATGTGCATAAATCGTTAAAGGTGGCAGGGCAGATTAAGAAATGCTTAAAAAGACTTACGGGATCCTGAGCTTCATAAATAGAGGTATACAGTATAGAAGCGTGGAAATTATGATGACCATGTATAAAACACTTGTTCGGCCCAACTGGAGTATTGTGTCCAATTCTGGGCACCGCACTTTCGGAAAGATGTGAAGGCCTTGGAGAGGGTTCAGGAAAGATTTACGAGAATGGTTCCAGGGATGAGGAACTTCAGTTACGTGGATAGACTGAAGGAGCTGGGGTTGTTCTCCTTGGAGCAGAGAAGGTTGAGAGGCGATTTGATCGAGATGTTCAAAACCATGAGGGGTCTGGACAGAGTAGACGGAGAGAAACTGTTCCCATTGGGGGAAGGGTCGAGAACCAGAGGACACAGATTTAAGGCGATTGGCAAAAGAACCAAAAGCGACATGAGGAAAAACTTTTTTACTCAGCGAGTGGTTAAGATCGGGAATGTACGGCCTGAGAGGGTGGTGGAGGCAGACTTAATGTTATCTTCCAGGGCTGTGGGGGAGTGGGACTGGCTGAGGGTCAGCACGGACTCGACGGGCCGAATGGCTTTCCATGCTGTAACCTTTCTGTGATTCTAACCTTCTGACTCGGGGCGAGAGATGGTGCTGCCCACTGAGCCCTGCCTCACTTACAATGTGGGCCCGTGGGTTGTGAACAAAGAGCCTTGTGTCCAACAAAGGCCCACACACTCCCCGGACCCCGAACAAGGAGCGGCACAAAGTCGCTTCCCTGCGGCTCAGCCAATCAGCGGAGCAAGTCCCGCCCCTCGGGCTTCCCGATTGGTTGGAGGACCCGCCGCCGGCTCGCTCCTCCAGCCTCGCTCTCATTGGTCGGAAACTCCCGTCAATCAGGTTGCGGCCCCGGGTCACGTGTTCCTGGAGCACGCTCCGCCAAACTGCAGCAGCTGCGCGCGGGGCCCGGACCGGCGGCTCAGGTTGGGTTTCCCTTTATGCCCCTCCCCCCGCGATCCTCCTCTCCCCAGCGATTCGCTGCCCAATCGGAGCGGAGAAAACTCACTATACGTCACGGGTCACCGCTCTGCCACGGACACAAACTTTCCCCAGAATGCCCCGCGCCGACTCGAAACTCTTTTGGAGTTTACCTTTAAAACATAAAACATTAATCCGTGCCACCCGACCTGGATGACACACCCTTTTTTTTCTTATTTTTTGTTTTTTTTTGTGTTTTTTTTGGGGGCACTAAAATCACTTTTTTCCCCAGTGCCCCCTATAAAAGGGAAGGGGGACACTAAAAGCACCGGCAATTAAAACAAATTAAACTTTAAAACGTAAAATCAAATTAAAATTTGGTTGCCGGGCGTGATGATGCACGACTCGAATCCAGGCGCAGCTCCGGGTTGGTACCCTCTGGGCATGCGCGGTTATTCCCCGTGGCATGGTGCCGAGTGCGCGTGCGTGGACTTTCGTCTGTCAATCACCCGGCAGGCACACCAGGCTTTTACACTGAGCCGTTGGAAGGGTCTAGTGACCCTACTGGGAAATGCAGGTGGGAGGCCTCAGGTGAGGACAGTGCAATAGCCCGTCCTCCGTCCTCACTCAATGGAGATTGGGCACATGGGTCACATACTGGAGAGAAACTGGTGAGTGTGGAACTGAACCCAGAGTCAGCACCTTCAGGGATTTATGAAAGGGAAATCATGCTTGACAAATCTTCTGTAATTTTTTGAGGATGTAACTAGTAGAGTGGACAAGGGAGAGCCAGTGGATGTGGTGTATTTGGATTTTCAAAAGGCTTTTGACAACGTCCCACACAAGAGATTGGTGTGCAAAATGGTATTGGGGGTAATGCATTGACGTGGATAGAGAACTGGTTGGCAGACAGGAAGCAGAGAGTCGGGATAAATGGGTCCTTTTCAGAATGGCAGGCAGTGACTAGTGGGGTGCCGCAGGGCTCAGTGCTGGGACCCCAGCTATTTACAATATACATCAATGATTTAAATGAAGGAATTGAGTGTAATATCATCAAGTTTGCAGATGACACTAAGCTGGGTGGCAGTGTGAGCTGTGAGGAGGATGCTAAGGCTCCAGGGTGACTTGGACAGGTAAGGGGAGTGGGCAAATGCATGGCAGATGCAGTATAATGTGGATAAATGTGAGGTTATCCACTTTGGTGGCAAAAACATGAAGGCAGAATATTATTTGAATGGTGGCAGATTAGGAAAAGGGGTGGTGCAACGAAACCTGGGTTGGTGAGGCGAGAGTCCGGGGCTGGAGGCCTATAAAAAGGCCGCGAGAGGCTTCGGGAGTTCGTTGGAGAGGCGGCTTGTGCAGCTACAGGGAGAAGACAAAAAAGAAGTAGAAAGAAATCGAAAGGTGACATCACAGCCAAGGGGGTAAGTGATTGGTAAGTAGCTTTTCGTTCTCTTTTTTTCAGTAAGTAACTTTTTAATATTGTTGTTGCCAATTTAAGTGTATCTAAGGGTTAAGTCATGGCAGGAGAGCTCGGACACGTGTTATGCTCCTCCTGTACTATGTGGGAAGTCGGGGACGCTTCCGGTGTTCCTGACGACTACATGTGCGGGAAGTGTATCCACCTGCAGCTCCTGACGGACCGCGTTGCGGAACTGAAGCTGCGGGTGGATTAACTCTGGAGCATGCACGATGCTGAGAATTATGGGAATAGCACGTTTAGCGAGTTGGTCTTAGCGCAGGTAAAGGGTCCACAGCCAGAAAGGGAATGTAAGACCAACAGGAAGAACAGTGCAAGGAAGGTAGTGCAGGGATCCCCTGCAGTCATCGCCCTGCAAAACCGATACACCGCTTTGGGTACTGTTGAGGGGGATGACTCATCAGGGGAGGGCAGCAGCAGCCAAGTTCATTGCACCGTGGCTGGCTCTGCTGCACAGGAGGGCAGGAAAAAGAGTGGGAGAGCGATAGTGATAGGGGATTCAATTGTAAGGGGAATAGATAGGCATTTCTGCGGCCGCAACTGAGACTCCAGGATGGTATGTTGCCTTCCTGGTGCAAGGGTCAAGGATGTCTCGGAGCGGATGCAGGACATTCTGAAAAGGGAGGGTGAACAGCCAGTTGTCATGCATATAGGTACCAATGACATAGGTAAAAAATGGGATGAGGTCCTACGAGACGAATTTAGGGAGCGAGGAGTTAAATTAAAAAGTAGGACCTCAAAAGTAGTAATCTCGGGATTGCCACCAGTGCCACGTGCTAGTCAGAGTAGGAATCGCAGGATAGCTCAGATGAATACGTGGCTTGAGGAGTGGTGCAGAAGGGAGGGATTCAAATTCCTGGGACATTGGAACTGGTTCTGGGGGAGGTGGGACCAGTACAAACCGGAAGGTCTGCACCTGGGCAGGATCAGAACTAATGTCCTCGGGGGAGTGTTTGCTTGTGCTGTTGGGGAGGAGTTAAACTAATATGGCAGGGGGATGGGAACCTATGCAGGGAGACAGAGGGAAATAGAATGGGGGCAGAAGCAAAAGATAGAAAGGAGAATAGTAAAAGTGGAGGGCAGAGAAACCCAAGGCAAAAAACAAAAAGGGCCATATTACAGCAAAATTCTAAAGGTTCCAAGTGTGTTAAAAAGACAAGCCTGAAGCTTCTGAGCCTCAATGCGAGAAATATTCGGAATAAGATGGATGAATTAACTGCGCAGATAGCATTTAACGGCTACGATGTGATTGGCATCACGGAGACATGGCTCCAGGGTGACCAACTCTGGGAACTCAACATCCAGGGGTATTCAACATTTAGGAAGGATAGACAGAAAGGAAAAGGAGGCGGGGTGGTGTTGCTGGTTAAAGAGGAAATCAATGCAATTGTAAGGAAGGACATTAGCCTGGATGATGTGGAATCGGTATGGTGCAGCTGCGGAATTCCAAAGGGCAGAAAACGCTAGTGGGAGTTGTGTACAGACCACCAAACAGTAGTAGTGAGGTTGGGGACAGCATCAAACAAGAAATAAGGGATGTGTGCAATAAAGGTACAGCAGTTATCATGGCCGACTTTAATCTACATATTGATTGGACTAACCTAACTGGTAGCAATGCGGTGGAGGAGGATTTCCTGGAGTGTATTAGGGATGGTTTTCTAGACCAATATGTCGAGGAACCAACCAGAGAGCTGGCCATCCTAGTCTGGGTGATGTGTAATGAGAAGGGACTAATTGTGCGAGGTCCCTTGGGGAAAGTGACCATAATATGGTAGAATTCCTTATTAAGATGGAGAGTGACACAGTTAATTCGAAAACTAGGGTCCTGAACTGAAGGAAAGGTAACTTCGACGGTATGAGGTGTGAATTGGCTAGAATAGACTGGCAGAGGATACTTAAAGGGTTGACGGTGGATAAGCAATATCAAACATTTAAAGATCACATGGATGAACTTCAGCAATTGTACATCCCTGTCTGGAGTAAAAATAAAACTGGGAAGGTGGCTCAATCATGGCTAACAAGGGAAATTAAGGATAGTGTTAAAGCCAAGGAAGAGGCATATAAATTGGCTGGAAAAAGCACCAAACCTGAGGACTGGGAGAAATTTAGAATTCAACAGAGGAGGACTCTGGGTTTAATTAAGAGGGGGAAAATAGAGTACGAGAGGAAGCTTCCCAGGAACATAAAAACTGACTGCAAAAGCTTCTATAAATATGTGAAGAGAAAAAGATTAATAAAGGCAAACGTAGGTCCCTTGCAGTCAGATTCAGGTGAATTTATAATGGGGAACAAAGAAATGGCAGACTAATTGAACCAATACTTTGGTTCTGTCTTCACGAAGGAAGATATGATTAACCTTCGGAATGTACTAGGGGACAGTGGGTCTCGTGAGAAGGAGGAACTGAAAGATATCCTTATTAGGCAGGAAATTGTGTTGGGGAAATTGATGGGATTAAAGGCCAATAAATCCTCAGGGCCTGATAGTCTGCCTCCAAGAGTACTTAAGTAAGTGGCCCTAGAAATAGTGGATGCATTGGTGATCATTTTCCAACAGTCTATTGACTGGATCAGTTCCAATGGACAGGAGGGTAGCTAATGTAACACCAATTTTTAAAAAAGGAGGGAGAGAGAAAACGGGTAAGTATAGATTAGTTAGCCTGATATCAGTAGTGGGGAAAATGTTGGAATCGATCATTAAGGATGAAATAGCAGTGCATTTGGAAAGCAGTGACAGGATCGGACCACGTCAGCATTGATTTATGAAAGGGAAATCATGTTTGACGAATTTTCTGGAATTTTTTGAGGATGTAACGAGCAGAGTGCACAAGGGAGAACCAGTGGATGTGGTGTATTTGGACTTTCAAAAGGCTTTTGACAACGTCCCGCGCAAGAGATTGGTGTACAAAATCAAAGCACATGGTATTGGGGGTAATGTACTGGCGTGGATAGAGAACTGGTTGGCAGACAGGAAGCAGAGAGTCGGATAAACGGGTCCTTTTCAGAATGGCAGGCAGTGACTAGTGGAGTGCCGCAGGGCTCAGTGCTGGGACACCAGCTCTTTACAATATACATTAATGATTTGGATGAAGGAATAGAGTGTAATATCTCCAAGTTTGCGGATGACACTAAACTGGGTGGCGGTGTGAGCCATGAGGAGGACGCTAAGAGGCTGCAGGGTGACTTGGACAGGTTAGGTGAGTGGGCAAATGCATGGCAGATGCAGTATAATGTGGATAAATGTGAGGTTATCCATTTTGGGGGCAAAAACACGAAGGCAGAATATTATCTGAATGGTGGCAGATTAGGAAAAGGGGAGGTGCAACGAGACCTGGGTGTCATGGTTCATAAGTCACAAAGTTGGCATGCAGGTCCAGCAGGCGGTGAAGAAGGCAAATGGTATGTTGGCCTTCATAGCTAGGGGATTTGAATATAGGAGCAGGGAGATCTTACTGCAGTTGTACAGGGCCTTAGTGAGGCCTCACCTGGATATTGTGTTCAGTTTTGGTCGCCTAGTCTGAGGAAAAACATTCTTGCTATTGAGGGAGTGCAGCGAAGGTTCACCAGACTGATTCCCGGGATGGCTGGACTGTCATATGAGGAGAGATTGGATCAACTGGGCCTTTATTCACTGGAGTTTAGAAGGATGAGAGGGGATCTCATAGAAACGTATAAGATTCTGACGGGACTGGACAGGTTCGATGCAGGAAGAATGTTCCCGATGTTGGGGAAGTCCAGAACCACGGGACATTATCTGAGGATAAGGGGTATGCCATTTAGGACTGCGATGAGGAGAAACTTCTTCACTCAGAGTTGTTAACCTGTGAAATTCCCTGCTGCAGAGAGTTGTTGATGCCAGTTCATTGGATACATTCAGGAGGGAGTTAGATATGGCTCTTACGGTTAAGGGGATCAACGGGTATGGAGAGAAAGCAGGAAATGGGTACTGAAGGAATGATCAGCCATGATCTTATTGAATATTACACTAGACCCTGTCCCTGTTTATATTACACTAGACCCTGTCCCTGTTTATAGTACACCAGACCCTGTCCCTGTTTATATTACACCAGACCCTGTCCCTGTTTATATTACACCAGACCCTGTCCCTGTTTATATTACACCAGACCCTGTCCCTGTTTATATTACACTTGACCCTGTCCCTGTTTATATTACACTTGACCCTGTCCCTGTTTATATTACACTTGACCCTGTCCCTGTTTATATTACACTTGACCCTGTCCCTGTTTATATTACACTCGACCCTGTCTGTTTAAAATACACTAGACCCTGTCATGCAGGTACAGCAGGCGGTGAAGAAGGCAAATGGTATGTTGGCCTTCATAGCGGGGGGATTTGAGTATAGGAGCAGGGAGGTCTTACTGCAGTTGTACAGGGCCTTGGTGAGACCTCACCTGGAATATTGTATTCAGTTTTGGTCTCCTAATCTGAGGAAGGACTTACTTGCTATTGAGGGAGTGCAGCGAAGGTTCACCAGACTGATTCCCGGGATGGCAGGACTGACATATGAGGAGAGACTGGATCGACTGGGCCTGTATTCACTGGAGTTTAGAAGAATGAGAGGGGATCTCATAGAAACATATAAAATTCTGACGGGACTGGACAGGTTAGATGCAGAAAGAATGTTCCCGATGGTGGGGAAGTCCAGAACCAGGGGTCACCGTTTAAGGATAAGGGGTAAGCCATTTAGGACCGAGATGAGGAGAAACTTCTTCATTCAGAGAATTGTGAACCTGTGGAATTCTCTACCGCAGAGAGTTGTTTATGCCAGTTCATTAGATATATTCAAGAGGGAGTTAGATATGGCCCTTAGGGCTAAAGGGATCAGGGGGTATGGAAAGAAAGCAGGAAAGGGATACTGAGGTGAATGATCAGCCATGATCTTATTGAATGGTGGTGCAGGCTCGAAGGGCCGAATGGCCTACTCCACCTATTTTCTATGTTTTTAGAACTGAACCCAGCTAGAGTCAGCACCTCCAGGAAAGGGAGAGAGAAGGGAACCAGTGAGTGTCGAAGTGAACCCAGCCAGAGTCGGCACCTTCAGGGGAGGGAGAGGGAGGGGAACTAGTGAGTGTAGAACTGAACCCAGCCAGAGTCAGCACCTGGAGGGGAAGGGAGGAGAGGGAGGGAAGGGAAGCCCTGGGAGTGTTTGATGGGACTGCGTAGAGGGAGCTTTACTCTGTATCTAACCCTGTGCTGTAGCTGCCCTGGGAGTGTTTGATGGGATGGTGTAGAGGGAGCTTTACTCTGTATCTAACCCTGTGCTGTAGCTGCCCTGAGAGTGTTTGATGGGACAGTGTAGAGAGAGCTTTACTCTGTATCTAACCCACGCTGTAGCTGCCCTGGGAGTGTTTAATAGGACAGTGTCGAGTGAGCTTTACTCTGTATCTAACCCCGTGCTGTACCTGACTGGAGAATGTTTCAGGCAGACACTAGGTGCTCAGAATGACCCATTCCCTGACACTGACATCACGCCGATGAGAATAACATTTAACCCAAAGATAAGAGAAAGCCATCAGTTCCTCCCCTGGACACAGATCCGGAGGGATTGGGAGTGTCCAGAACCTTGTTGTACAGAGTGCTCGATAGTTCACCCTTGGCTCTGATCCTTTTGCTGATGATTTGAAATTGATGTCCCCGAATTCACAGGACCCAGCCAGTTGGGATCAGGGGATCCACGATGAGGTATGCAGTTGTGAGCCTGGTGGATGAACCGGTAATGTGCAGTGTGCTTGTTAAACCTTTATTAATAAACCAACAAGTTGTTAAAACAGAAACATAGAAAATAGGTGCAGGAGTAGGCCATTCAGCCCTTCTAGCCTGCACCGCCATTCAATGAGTTCATGGCTGAACATGCAACTTCAGTATCCCCTTCCTGCTTTCTCGCCATACCCCTTGATCCCCCTAGTAGCAAGGACTTCATCTAACTCCCTTTCGAATATATTTAGTGAATTGGCCTCAACTACTTTCTGTGGTCGAGAATTCCACAGGTTCACCACTCTCTGGGTGAAGAAGTTTCTCCTCATCTTGGTCCTAAATGGCTTACCCCTTATCCTTAGACTGTGACCCCTGGTTCTGGACTTCCCCAACATTGGGAACATTCTTCCTGCATCTAACCTGTCTAAACCCATCAGAATTTTAAACGTTTCTATGAGATCCCCTTTCATTCTTCTGAACTCCAGTGAATACAAGCCCAGTTGATCCAGTCTTTCTTGATAGGTCAGTCCCACCATCCTGGGAATCAGTCTGGTTAATCTTCGCTGCACTCCCTCAATAGCAAGAATGTCCTTCCTCAAGTTAGGAGACCAAAACTGTACACAATACTCCAGGTGTGGCCTCACCAAGGCCCTGTACAACTGTAGTAACACCTCCCTGCCCCTGTACTCAAATCCCCTCGCTATGAAGGCCAACATGCCATTTGCTTTCTTAACCGCCTGCTGTACCTGCATGCCAACCTTCAATGACTGATGTACCATGACACCCAGGTCTCGTTGCACCTCTCCTTTTCCTAATCTGTCACCATGCAGATAATAGTCTGTCTCTCTGTTTATACCACCAAAGTGGATAACCTCACATTTATCCACATTATACTTCATCTGCCATGCATTTGCCCACTCACCTAACCTATCCAAGTCACTCTGCAGCCTCATAGCATCCTCCTCGCAGCTCACACTGCCACCCAACTTAGTGTCATCCGCAAATTTGGAGATACTACATTTAATCCCCTCGTCTAAATCATTAATGTACAATGTAAACAGCTGGGGCCCCAGCACAGAACCTTGCGGTACCCCACTAGTCACTGTCTGCCATTCTGAAAAGTACCCATTTACTCCTACTCTTTGCTTCTTGTCTGACAACCAGTTCTCAATCCACGTCAGCACACTACCCCCAATCCCATGTGCTTTAACTTTGCACATTAATCTCTTGTGTGGGACCTTGTCGAAAGCCTTCTGAAAGTCCAAATATACCACATCAACTGGTTCTCCCTTGTCCACTTTACTAGAAACATTCTCAAAAAATTCTAGAAGATTTGTCAAGCATGATTTCCCTTTCACAAATCCATGCTGACTTGGACCCATCATGTCACCTTTTTCCAAATGCGCTGCTGTGACATCCTTAATAATTGATTCCATCATTTTACCCACTACTGAGGTCAGGCTGACCGGTCTATAATTCCCTGTTTTCTCTCTCCCTCCTTTTTTAAAAAGTGGGGTTACATTGGCTACCCTCCACTCGATAGGAACTGATCCAGAGTCAATGGAATGTTGGAAAATGACTGTCAATGCATCCGCTATTTCCAAGGCCACCTCCTTAAGTACTCTGGGATGCAGTCCATCAGGCCCTGGGGATTTATCGGCCTTCAATCCCATCAATTTCCCCAACACAATTTCCCGACTAATAAGGATTTCCCTCAGTTCCTCCTCTTTACTAGACCCTCTGACCCCTTTTATATCCGGAAGGTTGTTTGTGTCCTCCTTAGTGAATACCGAACCAAAGTACTTGTTCAATTGGTCTGCCATTTCTTTGTTCCCCGTTATGACTTCCCCTGATTCTGACTGCAGGGCACCTACAATTGTCTTTACTAACCTTTTTCTCTTTACATAACTATAGAAACTTTTGCAATCCGCCTTAATGTTCCCTGCAAGCTTCTTCTCGTACTCCATTTTCCCTGCCCTAATCAAACCCTTTGTCCTCCTCTGCTGAGTTCTAAATTTCTCCCAGTCCCTGGGTTCGCTGCTATTTCTGGCCAATTTGTATGCCACTTCCTTGGCTTTAATTCCTTGTTGAATATCCCTGGATGTTGAGTTCCCAGCCGTGATCATCCTAGAGCCTCGTCTCCGTAATCCCAATCACATCATATTTGTTAACATCTATTTGCACAGTTAATTCATCCACTTTATTGCGGATACTCCTTGCATTAAGACACAAAGCCTTCAGGCTTGTTTTTTTAACACCCTTTGTCCTTTTAGAATTTTGCTGTACAATGGCCCTTTTTGTTCTTTGCCTTGTGTTTCTCTGCCCTCCACTTTTCCTCATCTCCTTTCTGTCTTTTGCTTTTGCCTCCTTTTTGTTTCCCTCTGTCTCCCTGCATTGGTTTCCATCACCCTGCCATATTAGTTTAACTCCTCCCCAACAGCACTAGCAAACACTCCCCCTAGGACATTGGTTCCGGCAATGTGTTGCTATGAATTCTTAAGCAAAGAACCCATGAAGCAAATACACTACAGAAGGGAATGAGGTGGTGGTGTTCCCTTGCACCTACTGCCCTAGTCCTTCAGCATGTCCCAAAGTGCTATACGGCCAATGAAGTACAACATCAATGTAGATTTGGAGTGCTGTCACTGTGTAGTATAGGGAATGTGGCAGCCAATTTCCACACAGAAAGCTGCTATGAACAGTAATGGCCAGATAACCTGTTTGTGATGTTGGTTGAGGGCTGATGGGGCTTCGGTTAAACAACTCATCCAAAAGATGGCAACTCTGACAGTGCAGCAATCCCTCAGTACTGCATCGGAATGTCAGCCTAGATTTTGTGCCCAAGTCTGTAGAGGTGGACTTGAATGAACAACCCACTAACTCCGTGACGAGAGTGCTACCATGACCCACAACTAACACCCGATCATTACTCGAGATTATTTCAGTTCCTTCGGTTACTCTCATGGACAAGTCCCAGCTCACCATACCTTCCAGAGTGCCTCTCCTAGCCTTGGTATCAAGGGAATGTGTTGTAGGTATTAGGCACCCTAGGGCAACGGCACCTGTAGGATAAGGTTAGAATTAAATATGTAACTTGTACCATAAAATGGCTACCAGTGAAGCCTCAAGGGATTTATGTTAGCTGAAATAGACCGCATTCCTGGGGACTGATACTTGTTGTTTCCCACACACAGGACCAGCAAGCAAGCTCTGCAGGTGTCTCTAATCAGCAAGGCCTCAGGACCAAATGTTCTAGTAACAATACGGCTCTGTAGCAGGATGGAGATAAGGAGGCTACCCAATGGCAGCATCCAAGGACAGTAAGATAAGAGAGGCCCAGGCCATGTTACAAGACACATGAGTCATCCCTAGCAACACACCCCTTAGCAACACATCTCTTGGCAACACATGAGCCACTTTACGTTTAGAGACTAACGCTATTGGTCTAATGTAACTGTAGTAAACTGTTGTATGTAACTGTAGTAAGCTGTTGTAAAACATATAAAGATCCATGAAACCCTTTGTTCAGCGGAGAGAAGCCTGGACTCAGTCTTGTGATTTCCTCCCCGCTGGCATAAATAAAGGCCGCATTGGCGTTGGAACCGACTCTGAGTGTTGAGTGATTCTTCTGACAAACACTAAAACTAACAGAATGTATCAATTACATGTACATGTACATGTACCTGCCCTGGGAGTGTTTGATGGGACAGTGTAGAGGGAGCTTTACTCTGTTTTTCACCCGTGCTATACCTGCCCTGGGAGTGTTTAAAATAAAAATCAACAAAATGGCTAATGAAATCTTATCCTTTATGACTGGGGGTGATCATCATCATAGGCATTCCGTCGAAATCGAGGAAGACTTGCTTCCACTCTAAAAGTGAGTTCTCAGGTGACTGAACAGTCCATTACGGGAATTATAGTCTCTGTCACAAGTGGGACAGGTAGTCATTGAAGGAAAGGGAGTCTGGTTTGCCGCACGCTCCTTCCTCTGTCTGCACTTGATTTCTGCATGCTCTCGGCGATGAGACTCGAGGTGCTCAGCGCCCTCCCGGATGCACTTCCTCCACTTAGGGTGATCTTTGGCCTGGGACTCCCAGGAGTCGGTGGGGATGTTGCACTTTATCAAGGAGGGTGTCCTTGAAATGTTTCCTCTGCCCACCTGGGGTTCGTTTGCCGTGTAGGAGTTCCAAGTAGAGCGTTTGCTTAGGGAGTCTCGTGTCGGGCATGGGAACGATGTGGCCCGCCCAACGGAGCTGGTCGAGTGTGGTCAGTGCTTCGATGCTGGGAATGTTGGCCTGGGCGAAAACACTGATGTTGGTGCATCTGTCCTCCCTGGGGATTTGCAGGATCTTGTGGAGGCATCGCTGGTGGTACTTCTCCAGTGCTTTGAGATGTCTGCTGTATATAATCAACATCTCTGAGCCATATAGGAGGGCGGTTATCACTACTGGCCTGTAGACCATAAGCTTGGTGCCAAATTTGAAGTCTAAGTCTTCAAACACTCTCTTCCTCAGCCGACCGAAGGCTGCGCTGGCACACTGGAGGCGATGTTGGACATAAGCACATCAGAAATAGGAGCAGGAGTAGGCCATTCGGCCCCTCGAGCCTGCTCCGCCATTCAATAAGATCATGGCTGATCTGATCATGGACTCGGCTCCACTTCCCTGCCTGCTCCCCATAATCCTTTACTCCCTTATCACTCAAAGATCTGTCTATCTCCGCTTTAAATATATTCAATGACCCAGCCTCCAAAGCTCTCTGAGGCAGACAATTCCACAGATTTACAACCCTCTGAGAGAAGAAATTTCTCCTAATCTCAGTTTTAAATGGGTGATCCCTTATTCTAAGACCATATCCCCTAGTTTTAGTTTCCACTATGAGTAGAAATATCCTCTCTGCATCCACCTTGTCGAGCCCCCTCATTATCTTATATGTTTCAATAAGATCATCTCTCATTCTTCTGAACCCAACCTACTCAACCTATCCTCATAAGTCAGCCCCCTCATCTCCGGAGTCAACCTAGTGAACCTTCTCTGAACAGCCTCCAATGCAAGTATATCCAGGATATAGTCAACGTATTTACTGAGGCGTACTAAGGCGCTAAACATCAGTAAGACAAAGGTCCTCCACCAGCCTGTCCTCGCCGCACAGCACTGCCCTCCAGACATTAAGATTCATGGCGCGGCCCTGGACAACGTGGACCATTTCCCATACTTTGGGAGCCCCTTATCAACAAGAGCAGGCAACATAGAGATCTAACACCACCTCCAGTGCCTGAGGAAAAGAGTATTTGAAGACTTGAGGTGTCGACTGTACATGGTCTATCGAGAAAGCAGGAATGGGGTACTGAAATTGCATTTTCAGCTACGAACTCATTGAATGGCGGTGCAGGCTCGAAGGGCCGAATGACCTACTCCTGCACCTATTTTCTATGTTTCTAAGACCAGGCCCTCAACACTGTCACCAAGCTCATGGTCTACAGGGCCATAGTAATACCCGCCCTCCTATATGGCTCAGAGACATAGACCATGTACAGTCAACACCTCAATTCGCTGGAGAAATACCACCAACGATGTCTCTGCAAGATGCTACAAATTCCCTGGTAGGACAGACACACCAATATTAGCGTCCTTGACCAGGCCAACATCCCCAGCATTGAAGCACTGACCACACTTGATCAGCTCCGTTGGGCAGGCCACATAGTTCACATGCCAGACACCAGACTCCCAAAGCAAGCGCTCTACTCGGAACTCATCCACGGCAAACGAGCCAAAGGCGGGCAGAGGAAACGTTACAAGATCACCCTGAAAGCCTCCCTGATAAAGTGCGACATCTCCACTGACACCTGGGAGTCCCTGGCCAAAGACCGCCCTAAGTGGAGGAAGTGCATCCGGGAGGGCGTTGAGCTCCTCGAGTCTCATCGCCGAGAGCATGCAGAAATCAAGCGCAGACAGCGGAAGGAGCGTGCCGCAAACCAGACTCCCCGCCCACCCTTTCCTTTAACCACTATCTGTCCCACCTGTGACAGAGGCTGTGGTTCTTGTATTGGACTGTTCAGCCACCTAAGGACTCATGCTAAGAGTGGAAGCAAGTCTTCCTCGAATCCGAGGGACTGCCTATGATGATGATCCTTCCTGAAATACGGAGACCAAAACTGTACGCAGTACTCCAGAGGTGGCCTCACCAATGCCCTGCACAGTTGTAGCAGGACTTCTCTGCTTTTATACTCCATCCCCCTTGCAATAAAGGCCAACATTCCATTTGCCTTCCTGATTACTTGCTGTACCTGCATACTAACTTTTTGTGTTTCATGTACAAGAACCCCCAGGTCGCTCTGTACTGCAACACTTTGCAATTTTTCTCCATTTAAATTATAATTTGTTTTTCTATTATTTCTGCCAAAGTGGATAATCTCACATTTTCCCACAATATACTCCACCTGACAATTTTTTGCCCACTCACTTAGCCTGTCTATACCCCTTTGCAAATTTTGTGTGTCCTCCTCACAATTTGCTTTCTCACCCACCTTTGTATCATCAGCAAACTTGGCTACATTACACTCGGTCCCTTCATCCAAGTCATTAATATAGATTATAAATAGTTGAGGCCCCAGCACCGATCCCTGCGGCACCCCACTAGTCATTGTTTTCCAACTGGAAAATTACCCATTTATCCCGACTCTCTGTTTTCTGTTAGTTAGCCAATCCTCTATCCATGCCTCTATATATTATCCCCAACCCCGGGAGCTTTTATCTTGTGCAGTAATCTCTTATGTAGTAACCTCTTATGTGGCACCTTATCAAATCCCTTCTGGAAATCCAAATGCACCATATACACTGGTTCCCCCGTATCCACCCTGCTTGTTACATCCTCAAAGAATTTGTCAATGATGATTTCCCTTTCATAAAACCATGCTGACTCTGCTTGATTGAATCATGCTTTTCCAAATGTTCCGCTACTGCTTCCTTAATAATGGACACCAGCATTTTCCCAACGACAGATGTTAGGCTAACTGGTCTATAGTTTCCTGCTTTTTGTCTGCCTCCTTTTTTAAATAGGGACGTTACATTTGCGGTTTTCCAATCTGCTGGGACCGTCCGAGAATCCAGGGAATTTTGGTAGTTTTTACAACCAATGCATCCACTATCTCTGCAGCCATTTCTCTTAAGACCCTAGGATGTAAGGCATCAGGTCCAGGGGACTTACTCTCCTTTATTCCCATTATTTTACCTAGTACTACTTCATTGTATTAAGTTCTGATCATTGATGACTGCCCTTGCTGATAATATACTCTCGAGATATGGAAAGTGGTCCACGTTGTCCTAGGCCGCGCCGTGGATTTTGATGACCGGGGTGGGGGGGGCGGGGGGCAGTGCTGTGTGGCGGGGTCAGGTTGATGGAGGACCTTTGTCTTACGGATGTTTAACGTAAGGCCCATGTTTTTGTACGCCTCAGTGAAGGTGTTGACGATGGGTTGGAGTTCGGCCTCTGAGTGTGTGCAGACGCAAGCGTCGTCCGCGTACTGTAGTTCGATGACAGAGGATGGGACAACCTTGAATCTAGCCTGGAGGTGACGAAGGTTGAACATGTTCCCATTAGTTCTATAGTTTAGATCCACTCCAGCGGGGAGCTTGTTGAGCGTGAGATGGAGCATTGCAGCGAGGAAGATCAAGAAGAGATTTGCGCGATGACGTAGCCCTGCTTGACCCCAGTCCGGACATGTATTGGATCTGTGGTGAATCCATTGGTTCGGATCATGGCTTGCATGTCATCGTGGAGCAGGCGGAGGATTATGACAAACTTTTGGGGGTAGCCAAAACTGAGGAGGACGCTCCATAATCCCTCGCGGTTGACAGTGTCGAAGTCCTTTGTGAGGTCAAAGAAGGCCATGTCTAAGGGTTGGTGCTGTTCCCTGCATTTCTCTTGCAGGTGTCGCGTGGTGAAGATCATGTCCGTTGTACTCCTTAGTGGATGGAATTCGCATTGTGACTCCGGAAGGAGTTCCTCAGCCACAGGGAGAAGACGGTTGAGGAGGATTCTTGCAATGACTTTCCCAGTGGCCGACAGCAGGGAGATTCCTCTGTAGTTGCCGCAGTTGGACTTGTCCTCTTTTTTGAAGATGGTCACGATTATGGCATCTCTAAGATCTCTCGGCATGTTTTCCTCCTTCCAGATGAAAGAGATGAGGTCATGCATTCGGGCCAATAGTGCTCCGCCATACTTTAGTGCCTCAGCGGGGATTCCGTCTGCTTCTGATGCCTTGTTCTTGAGCTGACGGATGGCCTTTTCTACCTCGTGCAGGGCTGGGGTCTCATTGAGGTGATGGCGGGTGGCATGCTACGGGATGGGGTCGAGGACACAAGTGTCAAAGGCAGAGTCTCGGTTAAGGAGATCTTCAAAGTGCTCCTTCCTGCGGGCCCTGACCGCCTCGGTGTCCTTGATGAGTGTCTCCCCATTCTTGGCCAGCAGCAGGGTGGAGCCTTGGGTGCTTGGGCCGTAAGTGGCCTTGACTGCAGTGAAGAATCCTCACACATCATGACTGTCAGCCAGCTGCTGTATCTCCGTGCTTTCTCCACCCACCATCTATTCTTTTTGCTGGACCTCGGCCTTCAGCAGCCTGCAGAGCTGCTTTGCTGCTCTCGAATTGGGTTGCTGCTTTAGGTTCAGAAATGCCCTGTGCTTGTGGTTTATTAGCTCCTGGATCTCCTGGTCATTCTCGTCAAACCAGTCTTGGTGTTACTTGGTTGAGTGACCAAGCATCTCTTCACAGCCGCTGGTTATGGTGCCCTGGAGGGCAGACCAGGCGCTGTGGGCACCCTGCGTCTCGAGGTCAGCAAGGGTCGCCAGGTTGGCAGTGAGGCGCTGGCTGTATAGGGCTCTTGATGTGGATAAAAGAATTGTTTAATTGCTTGATCAAGGGAGACACGGTCTACACCAGTTCCTTAACTGGATGTCTTTCCAACCTTTCTCCCCGAACACTTTAGGAGTTGTTCCTTTATACAGAATTTTTTACAAAGTCATCATTTACATTATCATTGGTCAGTCTTTCTACCGCGTGACAATCTTCGCTTTGTTACATATTGTTTAATTTTAACTTTGCTGATTGTTCCAGTAGGAACAGATGCATCCTGCCAACAACAGGAACCCACTCCCCAGGTCCAAGACCCTAGTTCTGAATAACAGGAACTTACACCATTGTTCTGGGTTGCACCTGATAATTTTGCTACATCATCAATTTTTTGTCTTACTAACATAATACGTGTTTAACTCTTTAATCCCCACTTCAATCCCCCCTTTGGTAATATGGTTATTCTATTAACCCACCGTGACCACTTCTTTTACCTTACTCGTGTGTCTCCTGCCCTGATTTCGTTGATCAGACGATAGGTTGGGACACTCACGACTCATATCAGGTATTCGTGTTGGTTTGGTTTGTCTCCCCTGTTACCTACTTTCAGTGAAGGCTTCCTTTCATATTTCTGAGCGGCTTTTACCAAAGCTTTCATTCTTCTCCTCCTACATCTAAAGCACCATTTAAATAATAACATAGTGCAGATGTTGATTGTACTTATCAAGTGATATAATTCTTATCCAAGGGTGTACATGACTATTACGTCCAAAATTCCATTGGCCAACACTTTCTTTGTGTCCTTTTGCAGCTTAACAATCTTTTTCATCAGGATGATGTATTTTAGTCATTGCTCATAGACACTCTTCTCCAACGCTGTCTGTTCCTCACTTAGTTTGGGAATAGGTTTTCCCTGAGGCTCTTCGAAGCCCTCGTACCCGCCTTTATAGTGTCTACTACCATTCCACTGATAGTTTCTTCTTTTAATTCTGGGTCTATAATGTGTCCCTGAATATTCACCTCTTCTCTGGTCGTGAAGCAAAAGTTGGTGGTAGTGATGAGGCAGTGCGTTACTCCTCCCACAGTCATGTTAGTGGTGCTGACACACCATTGCCCGTTACTTCGTGGTACTGCTGTTTTCTCAAAACCCAGCATCAGCGGGGATATGCTCAGGACGCATCCTTCTGTACGGCTGTATCCACAGTCATCTTGATCAAATTTGGGATGTTCTCAGCACAAAACCACCTGGTTATTCTTATAACAATCTTTAATGCACACGCCCTTGATATCATCTCATTTCTTAATAATGTATTGGTGGAGTTTGTGGTATCTGATCCGTGTTTGGTTTCTTATTTCTCCTATATTGTCAACTTTATACAGGAGGTTTCCCTTGGTCAAATCATATTGTGGTATTGACAGTACAAATCCGATTATATTCTGATGACCAGTTACACATTTAGTTTTAGGAACCCATGCATGGCTGTTTCGCCTGATTTCACAGGCGTCTGTTTCTCTTTTTCTCAAGGTCCATTCCCTGAATACATCATTGGTTATCCAATCTGGGACCTGTCGAAATCTCAACTCTCAATATAAGACTCTGACACAATCAGCTCCGGTAGATGTTCCTTTAATAAGTTTTACTTGCAGCAAGGAAGAGTCTTGCTCAGTCAAAGGCTAAGCGAAGACTCCCACAGTAGAATAAACAAGTTATGGTTCCATCACGTGTATCAGTTCTGTCCTTGCGGTCAGCAAATACAGATAAAGAGTTCTCCGATCATTTAATTAGTACCACATCCTTGTTTGAGTTGTTACATATCTGTACAACCTTTATCTAGTCCTTCTAAGGTTTAGCATAGCAACAGGTTATTAGTAGGGAGTACAACAGGACATTCTTTCTGTTATCTGGTGGTTAAGCCTCCAGCTGGGTGAGCATATTCAAGGTTCCCTCGCTCAAACAGATGGCTCCTGCTTTTCTCAATTAATCTGCTATCAGCAGTTTCAGTCAAGGTTAGTATGTTTATGCAGAAGCAGACTGTTCGCTGCAGGGGCTTCTGGGAGGACCGAGACTCCATTTTGTTTCATTGTAACAGGAAATGTAACTTTAAAAGTACATTTCCACAGACCTCCCCATTTTGTAGCTGTTCCAAGTTATGTTCTACTGCACTTATCATCCATGCTCCATACCCGGCGCATACCGCGGCATTTCGTCCGCTTTCGCTATTGTACTTTTGGTTCGCGTTTATTAAGTTAATTGTCTTGGCATGATCCCTTAATGTGTGGCCCTCACTTGTAACAGTTCTCGTTCGGCCCCATCTCCCAATTGGGCCTGCATCTTCTCATTATCATTTTCCCTTTCCAGCAACCCTCTTAGGGTTTGGTTGAGTGTGTCAACTTGCTCTTCTATCATCTGGAGATCTATAGTGTTTACCGTGGCTATGCCCGCTGCATATCCCATGCCCATTATGTGATAAATCTCAGGGTCTTAGACTCGGGTCCATCTAATGCCCGCAGTGTCAGATTTTTACACATGCTTATTGTTTTTGACCTGCAGAAACTGGGGATCGTTAGATCGGTCACATTTAGAAATATCGTGATTATCTTCTGGCGTTTTCCAAAGTGTATCTTTTCCTTCGTGTATTTCATTACTAACCCCCCTTTGGCCCCCTTTGTTACATGAAGGCACCTTGGAGTTCTCATACACAAGAACATCGTTTCCCCCTCCTGTACGATTGTCACAACTTGTACTTCCCTCTGGGGCGGGTGATGAGCTACTAGTTTCTTCCTTGTCCTTGTAGAATTATGAGGGCGGTGGTGATCACGTTTATATACATTCTGTTGATAAAACACATCCTGGATATTCCAGGCTTTTAATTAGATTCTTACCATTTCTACTTCTACTGTTTCTCCGGCATGTGACTTTTCCCAGATCCGTTTTATTATGGTAAGTACCCCTAGTATTGCAAATATTAATCCTAGTCCCCCGAAAAGTCTATCAATGCATCCCTCCACTCCTTATATTCCTTCAGCTGAGACCAATGTTTCCATCGGCCCCCACCTTTCATATTTATACACACGTGTCACCACCGATTAATACTTCCTATTCTTTAACCATTACCCTTGCCCCCACCTCGGGTACTATCACCAGGGGTTTTGTTCCTTTATCCTTGTCTTCCACTTCCTGCTTATCTCGCACTTCCTGTCGCATACCTTTCAACTGCCTACTCAGTTCCATCACATACTTTGTAATTCTATCGCGTAAATGTCCTAACTCTACTCCTCCTGTAACTATTCACTCAGGGAGTTTCATTGCTCGTCCAGTCATTAGTGCATAAGGGGTGAGTCCTGCTGTGCGGTTCGGTGTAGCACGCAGTCTCATCAATATGGTGGGCAGGAGTTCTGGCCAGGCCTGTCCGGTTCCCTGGATTGTTTTACTCAGGGAGGTTTTGAGGGTTCTAATCATTCTTTCTACCATTCCCGAACTCTGGGGATGGTAGGGGATGTGGAATTTCTGCTTAATGTTCAGTATCTTATAGGTTTCCTTCATTACCTGTCCTGTGAAATGAGTCCCTTTTTCCGAATCTATCTGGGAATTCCCCCATCTGGGAATTACCTGTTCCGCTAATCTACAGGCTACCGTGGTTGCGGTGCAATTGTGGGTGGTGAATGCTTCCACCCACCTTGTAAACTGGTCAATAATCACCAAGCAGTACTTCCTTCCCCTGGAGTTTATTAGGGGCTCAATAAAGTCAATCTGTATGTTTTCCCATGCTCCCCGTGGGCGGGGTTGGTGCGCCATCCTTATTTTTATCGCTTTTCCCGGATTATGTTGGGTGCACGTAACACAGCGCTGACAATGTTTAGCAACGTCGTGCCCAATTTCCGGCCACCACCAATCCCGTGAGATATTGGATATGTGAGCTCTGGGTTTTCGAGAGCTACCTCACTCACATTCCCTGGAGAATCTTCCCATTCTAATGCGTTACACTCGTGGGGCTCCCCCCCGAGTGAGGATTCCTTCTGCCGGGTTTTCCCCAGTGTCTCTGACTATTTTTACTGATTCATCGTGGGGCAGTAAAACGGCTTCCCACTTCACTCGGCGGACATTGGAGATGGCCCGGAGCTTTCGAGTATTCAACATTTCTACCAGAGTGTGTTTGGTGTGCAGGACAATTTTGCCTGTCATCACGACAGGTTCGCTGACCTTGACTGCCCATGTGACGCAGTCTAGTGCAGCCACGCATCTGGACAAGCCCGCGGCTACTGCCGATTGTTGGGTTGAATAGTAAGCTATGGGTCTTGTTGATGGGGGAGAGGGAAGGCTTCTTTTCCCACGAGCGGGCCCACTGATATAGGGGGTCGACGCTCGCCCCCGCCCACGAAGCAATTCTCGAAGTTAGCAGACAGAGACGGATGGAAAAGTATAAAGATCTTTATTACGAACGTCTGGGAACACCCCTTATCACAGCCGCCTGTGAGTGTGCTGTTCGGGGAGCATCTCCAATCATACAACTTTTATACATTTCAAAACCCCTCTGTTCCCGACAAGACTTCCCTAGATTTCTAATTGAACTACCTTATCAGTGCTACTTCTCTAATTGGACTACCTTATTAGTGCTACTTTGGATTGACAGGCCAAGACCCTCGTGACCACTTTAGGCCGTGACTAGAATGACTTCATTAGGTCAGAATTTGTTGATTCTCCTTGGTGCCCGTGAGTCCGCCTCGAGCCTCTTCACAAGGTCTTATCAATGTCTGTTTAGGTTCTCACATCGTATCCTGTCGGAATATTATTGAATTGATAACTTCTGGAGCCTTGGTACAAGGCCGAAGAGAGGCCTTTTACCTCCTTATGGGCCAGTGCAGGAACCAGCACTTTAACCCTTGTCCCGCTGGTACCCCTAATGCCAAATTTTCCTCTTACAATTCCCCCCTTTTGGCCCTTGGCTATACGCCAAGCTGGCCATATTTCCCGATAACTATCTCCCTGTAGGCGAGTCACAGATAGGTTTGTTCACCTGGGTGGCCATCTCCCAAGCTTCGGGACCTCCTGAAACCTTCCCACAGAGTTATATAAGGTAAGTCCTTCCTGTAGGACTGCTTAAATTTTCATCCCTTATGGCCTTTATCATAGTGCGTGCCCTGACTTATCGTTTGGCCTTTTTAATTCATGGACATGTTAATCCCATCATGACCATCAGAACCAGGCCCTGTATTACTACAAGTACATGTGATATAATTCTTATGGGTGGATTTGAATATTAAGTCCAATGTCCCACAGCTTTGAGTACCAGGGCTGATCAGCCAGCATTGCGTTAGTGTCTCTCTGTAAGTTGTCTATTTCTTCCATCAGCTGGACATACTGTCGTCCTTGATTCTAGATTCCTTGAACCAAACATAATTGTTCCTCATTTAGTTCCGGTATCTGTTTGCCTTGCGGTTCCCATACCGCCTCTTCGTACCCTTCTCGGAGGGTATCCGTGATTGTTCCGTGGGTGATTTCCGTTGTCTCAGGATATATGTGGTATCCATTCACGTCTATTTTTCCCATGGGCCTGAAACAGAAGTTAGGGTTGGTGATGACACAGGGGGTGACTCCTCCCCTGGTCTTAATCGTTGGGTTGGCTGCTCCTGTGCTCCATTCCCTTGTGGAGCAGCGATTGTTTCAGAATCGTGTTCGAGAGGAGTGATACTCAGCGTGCATCCGTTTGTTTGGTGGAATCTGCAATCATCATTCGTCATTCGTGGCGTACCTCGACATAAAACCACTTGGTTAATTTTATAGCAGTCAGTTATATCAATGCCTTTGGTACTATTGTTAATTTTAATCACCCGTCTGGCAGGCTGATGGTAACGTAACCGAGTTTGGTTTCTTCACCGATATTATCGATCTGGTATAAGAGGTCTCCCTTTGTTACATCATACTGTGGTATGGACAACATAAATCCGATCATATTCACCCGCCCAGTAATACATCTGAATTTTGGCACCCATGTGTGACTATTCCTTTGTACCTCGCATGTGTTATTCATTTTTTTATCTAGAGTCCAATTGTTAAGTATGCTGTTCGGAATCCAATCTGGTATGTCTCCATTCTGGAGTTGCTCCAAGTTATGTTGTACTTCACTTAATCCAGGCCCCATACCCGGAGCAAACTATCTCAGCTTGTAATAGTTTACTTATGTCGTTCCCCATTGCGTGGATCAAATTTGTCTTGGTTCTATTGTTATGTAATGTATGGGCCACCTGTAACAGTTCCCCTTCTGCGCCATCTCCCAACTGCGCTTGTAGGGCTTGGTTATCCAAGTCCCTCCCCAGTAAACCCCTCAAGACTACGCCATTAAGTTGTTAGCCCGGTCATATATTGCATACAGGTCTATGCAATTCATCGTCGTAACCCTTGCCACATAACCCGTGCCTAGTGTTTCCAATATTCCCCTTTTTGTTCGACCTTGCCCTGTTCTATTTCTGACATTAAATCTCAGGGTAGTGGGTTCCGGGCCTTCGAGGATCCGTTGTGTCAGGTTCTGGTATAGACTTATAGTTTCATTCCCACAGAAGCTAGGAAAAATGATATCCATTAGGTTTAGGATAAGTAGTCGCTGACGCACCCCAAATGATATCCTTTCTTTAGATTCTTTTATTACTAGCCCCCCTTTGGCTCCAGTCTTTATGGACGGGCTTATGGGGGGACTTGCGTGGTTGTGCTGGGAAGAGTTGTTGTCCCCAGGGTGGTTGTCGGGGCAGTGGTAGGGTTTCCCAGGGTCCCTTTGGGCATGTTTGGTGTCCCAGCTGGACCTTTATTGTCATCTTTCCTCCACACTCCATCCGCTCCCCTTTTTAAGTTGTCTTCCTTCTTGTTTGCGCTGCGCATGATCAATACCGGCTTCTCCGTGTTATAACCGTGTCACGCTTCAGGACATACACCTTATATTCCAGAGACCTCCCTTGGTCTTCATTTTATCCCACTGGCCAGTTTTCCTAAACATCCTGGGGTCCCACCCCCTTTTTGCTCCGTTCTCTTCCCACCCTTCTGTTCTTGCGGGGTGGATTTGGCTGCTTGTTTTGTAGCTTCGTCCGCCCAGGCATGAGCTTCTAGAACTGAAATTCCGTCCAGTTGGATTTCTGCGCCCTTCCCCTTTTGGTCCTATGAACTTGCTCCTGTCCTCAGAATCTACTGGCGCCCATGGCATCGGCAGCCTGCTGCATTACAACCTTACTTAATACACTATACATAGCCATGCGTTAAAATAAGTTCTGTCCTTGCTCCAGTCCTTGGCTGCTGAGATGCATATTTCTGCAGTCAAATTAAACAAAGCTAGTTCATGTAGTTGTGTCTTTCCTGCGTGTGCTATATCTCTCGTAGTCTCTCTGTATTATCCAGTGCTTGCGTGGGCCTCAAGGTCCCCACTATCCTGAGTCTCCTGAGTCGAAGTAGCCGCTGTGGTCCCATCTCGGTGAGTGTTTTATCTGCAAATTTTAAACAGATAGCCTGGTCGTCACCAGGGGTTAGGTTCTGGTCTACTCATCTTTTATCTATGCATGTTGCGGTCACTCTGTGAAATCGGAGGTAAAGGTTAAGTTTTTAGACACCGTGGGGTACATTGGCTCTATTGCCATAGGTGATGGTGCTATGGCTGCGCACTGCACTATTTGTCTGGCCCCGTTTTAAAAAAAATCTCTTCCAGCTTATTTATCTTAGCTTTTAACTCTTGAATTTGTTTTGTTTGAGTATCTTTCATTTATTTGTATCAGGGGAGTATTATTACATAGGCTAGTTCTGTTTTATTTTTATTCTGACTATCCCACCATTTCCTCTGTTAGGTGAGTCTTTTTTATTCTATTTAAAAATCCAAATTAATAATGTCCAGTATAAAACAGCTGTCAATGGAAAGGGTTAACTCCTTTACAGGTTTGTGAGAAAGCCTGATGTCATTACGTGACTTCGCGTAATCATCCGAAAAATTATTTTTTAAGTTTTTGTGCCTTCAAAACTTGCTTAGAAATTAGGAATCCGTTAAAACAGCAGAAATCATTAGTAAAGCCATCATAATAAAAGTCTTCTCATCAGGAAAGACGGCATTTTAGATTAAAACTCCAATTTTTTCTTAACTTCTAATTCAAGTACTTGCCAAAGATTTTTTTTTTTAAACGAGACCACACATTTTTAATAGCTATTTTGTTTACTGAAATCCAATTTTCACACACACTGTGTACATTCCAACATTTCATTTTTTTTTTCCGGTCCTGTTCACTGGACAAATCTTGCTTTATTTCTCTCTCAGCACAAAATCTAAACATTCGTGCCAGTTCCATTTTCTATAAGAATTTAAAAATTCAGTAAGATTCTCTAATTCCCAGTTTTTCTTTCTGTGCTGAGTTCGCATAGCTTAGATCTTTTCTCCTCATTATTTTCAAAACCCTCCTGCTTGTTTAGACTGTTCGGGACTTTTCTTGATAAACAGCGTCCATTTTGAAATCTTTAAAACTGCAGTGAAACTTTCTCGTAATTTAAAATCATTATCAATGGAGAGTGTCTTTTACCTCTTCAAATTCTTTTTTTTTCAATTAAACCAATATCTTTTTCACAGCCGATATCAACTAGTATTAAGTTATGTCTTTTTCCATCGCAAACGCCCCTTTTTTTCCCCAACACCTAATTAGTGCTTTACGTCTTTTTTTTCAGATCACCTTTCTTCAAATTTGTATTTTACACGGAGGGCTCGTGACTCCGTAAATTTGTTAATTTAAAATCATCAGACAATTGAAGACACTTTTTCTTTCAAATTCGTTCAATTTGTTTACTTTCAAAGTGGCGTCTTTATCTTTTTCTTTTCTCCATAACTAGAACGGAGTCTAGCACGTAGGCTTTGAGGGCTGCTTTTCGTTATCTCAAATTCCAGTTTCAAGGTCGTTACAATGTTTTTTCTAAACTGCTAAAGCTTGCTGTTTAACATTTTTCAAAAGTCCCTTTTACACCTTCGCAGATAGTTCACCACCAGCTTTTTTATGGCATTACGTAGTTACGCAAGTTACAATTAATGATTCGTCTTTTTAATAGCCGTGTTACCCATCTTCTTCGGGGCTATGAGGGTCTTGGGTACTCCCTTAAATTCGTGTTAGGTATGCAGGACGTTATCTATATGTCTTCCCTTGGCGCCGTACACTCGTACCACTGTCACGCTTTGGGTCAATATATCCCGTCACTGCCGGGACGTTGTCTCTATGTCCTCACTCTCTCTCTCGTCCCAGCACCGTGCGCTCGTACCGCTTTGGGTCAATAGACCTCCCTCTCTCTCTATATCTTCCCTTGCATCGTACCCTCGCACTGCCGTTCTCTCGTCCCAGCACCGTGCGCTCATACCGCTTCGGGTCAATAGACCTCCCTCTCTCTCTATATCTTCCCTTGCGTCGTACCCTCGCACTGCCGTGCTACCTCCACGCGCGCGTTTTAGGATGCACCTTTTGACCCCCTTTTACCCCTAGATCGTCCTTGTCCTCCGTCTCCGCCCCTCCGGGACTCACTACAGATGGCTCTTTTGTACGGATGTCCTTCCCCAGCGGTTTACAATGCCACAGCTCTAACTTGAAGGTGGTAAATTAAAACATACTCACTCCAACAGCTGGGTCATTATTCCGTTCGGGAAGTCCGTACCCTGCTCGCAGCGCCAAATGTTGATGGGGGAGAAGGAAGGCTTTTCCCATGAGTGGGCCCCCTGATATAGAGGGTTGACGCTCGCCCCAGCCCACGTAGCAATTCTCGAAGTTAGCAGACAGAGACGAATGGCAAAGTATAACGATCTTTATTACGAACGTCCGGGAACACCTCTTATCACAGTCGCCTGTGAGTGGAGATGCTCCCCGAACAGCACAATCATACAACTTTTATACATTTCAAAACCCCTCTGTTCCCGGACAAGACCTCCCTAGATTTCTAATTGAACTACCTTATCAGTGCTACTTCTCTAATTGGACTACCTTATTAGTGCTACTTTGGATTGACAGGCCAAGACCCTCGTGACCACCTTAGGCCGTGATTAAAATGACTTCATTTGGTCAGAATTTGTTATACATTTCCTTGGTGCCCGTGAGTCCGCCTTGAGCCTCTTCGCAAGGTCTTATCAATGTCTGTTTAGGTTCTCACATCGTATCCTGTTGGAATATTATTGAATTGCTAACTTCTGGAGCCTTGGTACAAGGCCGAAGAGAGGCCTTTTACCTCCTTATGGGCCAGTGCAGGAACCAGCACTTTAACCCTTGTCCCGCTGGTACCCTTAATGCCAAATTTTCCTCTTACAGGTCTCATTCTGTCCCCGTGCATTTCTGTCTCTCATCAGAGAAAATGGTGTTTTTAGATTGTTTCCAAACTTTTTAGTATTTATTTATTTTCCTAACTGTTTAGTATTATTTCTTTTACAAAGGTTTCCAAACACAAGATTTTCCAATACAACCAAAATGTTTATCAAGGAGAATATCTCAAAATCCCAATTCAAATACTGTACTGCCAATCTTTTTTATTGAAATCTCTTTTACTGAACTAGAAGCTTTCACGTCATTTAAAATAAGATCCTACACAAAGGAAAAGAGGGCGGAGCTTCCCCAATCTGTAGCCTGAGAAACTCACGTAGGCTTTTCAAAAAAATAACATTACACTCTTCCCTTCCCCTTTCTTTATCTCACTCATAGACTAAATTTATTATCTGTCAACCCAATGTAATCAATGATTACGTTTTTTTTACACAAGTAATTGGGTGTCTCGGCCTGAAATAACCAAATTGAAAAGACAACACTTTGTTACGATTCTAATTGATTTAAAATGAGCCACACATTTTTAATTAAAGTTTTAGCTTTTGTTAAACAAACCCATCCTTTGTGCATTTCCTAGCTCCGTAACTTATCAAAATAAATCCACGTCTGTGTTTCTAACTTAGTGCCATTCAATTCTAGATACACAATTCAACTTCTTCACATTTCTTAAACTGCCCACATCTAGGACAACACTACAACGGTTAAAAACTTTCAGCTCACTGCCCAGAAAAGTGGGTGGAGCTAAAACAAAGATACAGATGCACTATTTCTCTTAAAAGTCCGGCTTTCAGACAACGGGAAAATTCATTAACTCCCAACTCATATTCTACAGTCACGAAAACTTCCACACAACCACTTTCATTCAACAATCCTCGGCACAAAAGCTGAAGTTTCTGTGTCGGGGTTATTTTCTTCTTCGATCCACCCACTCTATCTCCTACTCTTAATTTGCTCAATTCCTCTAATTGAGACCTGGCCATGGCCTTATATTGCAAACATTGACTGACCACCATCAAACCTGCTTTGGCCGTCTGTTTATTTGCCTTTCTCCCACCATAATTTTTGTTTTGCAGTGTCTTCTTTGGGATCCCTTCCGTCACTTAATATAGTAACTATCAATTTTTTATGCTCGTTGGCAAAATATCTACTCAGCGAACCTCCCAGCCTCTAATTTAGGATATCTTTGCACGCCATCTATGTTTGATACGTCTCCCCCTCTATCGGTTCGTTGTCCCCTTTCACCTGGTTTCCTCGAACCTAGGGTCTGCAATTACAAACCTGCGAAGCCGATCCATTTTGATAATTACTATTGTGACCTCTTAACTACTGTGGAAATGTATTTTTATCTAAGCTGATACCACACGGTATTTTTGTGCCCTTTGCAATATATAACAAAATGGAGTCCTGGTCCTTCCAGGAATTTCTGCAACAAGCAGTCGGTTTGCATAAACAGCTAAACCTGGCTTGAAATGGCTGATAGCCACCAGACAGCTGGGAGACAAGTCCTGCTGAGACAGGTACCCCCCATGGTGCTCTCCTATTGTCTATACAACACCAGTTCCACTCCATCCCAGCCTTTTCGAAGTACTCAAACCACCAGCCATTATCTCTTGTAGAGACCTCATCCATTTGATGCAAAAAGATAACTGACCAAGAAACTGGACAATCCTGACACAATGCAAGGCAGGTAATAGCTCATTACCACACTCTCATGGAGTAATGGCCAGCTGGCCAACTAATAACCCTGACAAAAGGAAATATCTGGAAACCATGTCAGGACAAGGATGTAGTAATTAACTCTATCTGTATTCACTGACTGCGAGACAGAGCCAATACACAGGGAGAGGCCATAAATTGGGTTTTACTGTATAAATATCTTGTGAAACTGTACCATTTGGGAGGTGTTCACTTAGCCATTGACTGAGTGTGACCTTTCCCTTGCGAGCAAGTAAATTAAAGAAACTTCTGCCGGAGCTGAAAGTGTCGGAGTCATTTTTTTCGGAGGTTGAGATTTCGACAGTTACTTCTTGGAGGTTCCACCGAGATGCATACTCTCTGTCCTGTGAGTAAAACGGATACAGGCATAGTGCCTCTCCAGTGAAAGGCTTCAGTGGCCAAAACAAGGTGAGCCTTTTGCTCACAAGAAGGTTTCTTCACTGTTGAATCGCATATGTAATCTGTTGTCCACAGGGGAGGTACTGCAACCTACAAGACTCGACATTTAAAAGCTAACGTTATTTTTTTTAACCATTTCTTTCTCAGCTTGCAAGCAGAAGAGAACGGGTTCTGGAAAAATCTCGAAACAGCCCGGGGAAGGTTTCAGTAGGTAAGGTAGAAACAGCGCTAGTCGATTGAAAAAGGTTACTGAAGGTTCTTATGTGATAAGATTAGGGAAAAAAAGCGCTAATCGATCGAAGGTTCTTATGTGATAAGAGTTCATTGTTTTTAATTAGGAAAAGGTTCTTATGTGATAAGAGTAGAAAAAAAAAGAAGCGCAATCGATCGAAGGTTCTTATGTGATAAGAGTTAGGGTAGTGGAACCATAAGTTTTATCAGTTTTATAAGTTTTATTAGGATAAGTTAAGGACTCGGTCTGTAGTGGCGTACAACGCAGACTGAGAATTGATTATTTGTTTAGATAGAGTTAAAGGTTATGATTTGTATACTTGCGTGACTATTGTTTGTCCTAGTTGTCCTTGTTATACTGTTGTGTGCAATACCTTTGTGCGACATTGCAATTAGAGAAACGGGAAAAGTCACGAGGGAAAATTGTGATTCAAAAAAAAAACAAGGATTGATTAAGAGAAGAAACAGTAACTGATTGATCAACTACGGTTGGTTCGTGCCAACATCTCTCACACACCCAGACTGAGCCCGAATTAAGAGCCTTTTCAGGCCACGTAACGGCCAGGAGAAGTGGGCGTAGAGAACTCGGTTGGCCGAAAGGATTGTGAGAAACTGTGGAAAATCTTAATCATCCAGAATGGGTGCCGGAGCAAGTAAAACACCACAAAAGGCACACCAGCCTATGTCATGCTCCAGAATTGTGGTCAGTCTTCAATTGACCAAAGAAAAAAAAAAGGGTAAAGTGGACTAAGGGTGAAAACAGGCCATTTCCACCCGATGGTTCATTTAATTTAGAGAGAACAACATGTCTCGAGGAGTGTCTTATAAACAGAGATCCAGGTAGAAGAGGTAAAAAAAAGAAAAGTAACAGAAAAGGCCTGTGTTCCGATTCTTCAAGCCCATGTAAAATTAACAGAGGAAGTAAATCAATATGTAAAAAAAAAGGAGAACCTGATAGTGACTTATGGATTCAAAAAAAAATAAAGTTAACCAAAAAAAAATAAAGCTAGCCAAAAAAAAAAGCTTTATTGAATGGAGAGAGACTTTTGTGAATGTCTTGTCTTTGACTGAGAGTGCTTCTGTGTTTTTTTCTGATGTGTCTGGAAACCTGTTTGGAAAGGTTGTGGAGCTGCCTGTTTGTTTTAGCTCCACCCACTTTTTCAAACAGAGTGAAGTTTTTTAACCCTTCATAGTGTTGTCCTGTATGTGGGAAGTTTGACATTTTAAGTTAGAAACGCAGGTGTGGATTTATTCGGATGAGAAGTTACGGAGCTAGGAAATGCACAGAGGATAGGTTGAGACATGGTCCCGGTGGTTTAAAATAAAAAGAGAATTTATTTGACACGCTCACTTACTTGTCGAAAGAAGACATGCAACCATTGATTATATTGGTATGAAAGACATAAATTTAGTCTAAGAGTAAGATAAAGAACGGGGAAGGGAAGTTGTAATGCCTTTTTTTTTTTAAAAAGCCTTTGTGGGCCTCTCAAGGTGCAGGCTGGGGGAGTACACTCCCATTGTCCTTGGTGTAAAAGCTTCTAGCTCAGTAAGAGGATTTTTTTTAGATAAAGAGTGGCAGTAAAATATTTGAATTGGGATTTTGAGATATTTCAGGTGATCTCCTTGATCAACATTTTGGGTGTATTGGAAAAATCTTGGGTTTGGAAGCCTTTTAATAAAATTATAAAACAAGTACTTTACATTCTGTGATCTGTGAATCACTATAAGCATAAATGAGAAGCCCGTGTAACACACTGATTCTTCCAGTTCAGAAGCCGAATAGTGACAAATGGAGGTTTGTCCAAGACCTACGAGCTGTGAATGAATCTACTATATTCTCACAATGTTTAAAGAAGGATTTGGAATGAAGTATCCCGGAATGCTTTCCAGAGTCTTAAGCAGTCCCTCACTTCAGCACCAGCCTTGGGATTACCAGATGACACTAAGCTATTCAACTTAATTGTGCATCACAAAATTGGGTTTGGCACAATCTGTTTTGACTCAGTTACATGGGGACAGGCAGAGACCGATAGCGTATTTCAGTACCCAACTAGACCCAGTGGCACGCGGACTACCAGGATGTCTTCCTTCATTGGCAGCAGCTTATTACGCTATACAACAGACTCAGACAATAACTCTAAATCATCAGACCATTCTATACATCCCACACTCTGTCGAGATTTTACTTACTAAATGTGCCACCCAACACCTAACCTCTGCAAGAACCACTAAATATGAAGTCGAACTGTTATCAAATCCGAACCTTATAATTGCTCAGACCCGCCACCCACTATTAATGACGTGCTGGCCTTTCAGACACAGTACGGAGGAGGTGGTGACCTGGACGAAGGATCAATGTTATAAAAATCCAGAAGGAATATGGGTTCACCACGACGGCCGCGTGGTGGCGCCCAGATCCTTACTTCCATGGATTGCCCGATGTGTTCATACATTCACACATGCAGGCAAAGGGGGGGTGGCAGATTATATTTTGGCAACTTGGTATGCACCAGATATTTCGGCAATTGCAAAACAAATCTGTGAAAATTGTGTTACCTGTCAGACAATGAATCCGGGTAAGACGGAAAAAGTAGAATCTGCCTCCCACCCAAATCCAGTCGGGCCTTTTGTACATTTACAAATGGATTTTATTGAATTACCTATGTGTATGGGATTCAAGTATGTATTAGTTATTGTAGATGTGTTCTCTAAATGGATTGAAGCCTTTCCACGTAAAAAGGCCGATGCCACTACTGTTGCTAAATGTTTGTTAAAAGAAATCGTACCGCGCTTCGGAATCCCTGCTAAGCTTTCTAGTGATAACGGGTCACATTTCACGGGAACTGTTATAAGAGAAATGTGTAAAGCTTTGCAGATTAATCAACGTTTTCATTGCAGTTATCATCCACAATCAGCTGGACTTGTTGAAAGATATAATGGAATGCTTAAAATAAGCTGGCAAAATTATGCAATGACACTGGACAGAAATGGACAGAACTGCTGCCCTTAGCTTTGATCTGCAACCAACAGAACATCAGGCCTGTCACCGCATGAGATAGTTATGGGACGTCTCCAACGACTACCTTTTACAGCACCATTTACTGCAAAACAAATGGACATCCACAAAATGGAGGAAAATATGTTGAATTATTGTATTGCACTAACCAAATGTATTTCCAGCTTTCACTCACAAGTAAAGGAAGCTCAAGTCAAGCCAGCGGAAGGGAAGTGTCATAACCTGGAGCCAGGGGAATTCGTTTACATCAAGATTTTTAAAAGAAAAAGCAGTCTACAGCCAAGATTCGAAGGACCATACCAGGTCTTGCTGGTGACCAATACTGCAATCAAGGTAAAGGAAAAACCAACATGGATCCATGTGTCCCATTGCAAACGGGCACCCGACCAGGAGGAAGGGAAGAAGGAACCAGAGGAACAGAAAAAGGAAGACTGAATAAGGAACTGTATGGACTATGGGGACTGATGGTGCTGGGCTTGACAGGGTTTTACTTTGTATTATTGATTACACCAGGGGTACAGACCCGTCACCGAAGGGAACTGCAAGTGAATGTATTTATGGCACTGAGTCATAAGTATGCTCAAGAAAGAAATTTGTCGAGTTGTTGGATATGTTCCCATGTACCTGTCCACTCCGAAGGGGGTATTCCCCTAAGATCTGTCCCCTTTAACGAATCAGAAATGGTAGAATGGTTGATAGTGCAAAATAGGACAAACCTAACCAAGGTGTCAGAAACGAAGGAGCAAACAGAATGGAGGTCAGCAGGGTATAAACTTACAGCCTTCCAGGGATGATACCAGCCAAATTATAATAATAACCGCCAGCCTCTCTTCCTAAGCATTACTCCCGGAATAGGAAATCCTGAAGGTATAATAATGCCTAGTGAGTGATGAGACTAAAGGACCAAAAATGGGACGCAGCAAGTGTTCCCAAATGACTAAATGGCAAGCCACAACTAATCCCACTGATGGGAGAAAGATAGCAACCGTTGGCAGGACAATGGTCCATAACAAAGCCCCAGGTGAAGGGTGGGAAGGTGGGACCACTCAAGTATGGATGGCGTGAAAGGACCAGGAGCTGACGCCCTATAAGTGCACCTACTTTATTTGTGGCCATAAAGCCTACCCATGGTTACCAGCCAAGTGGGCAGGATCCTGTTACTTAGGATATGTGGTACCCTTTATCAGATCAATAAAGACTCTAAGGGATGCCTATGGAAGTCATAGATTTAAACGGGATTTGACATGGCTAAACGGAATATTCAAGGTAATGGTGTCACCCTATGGAATAGCATCAACCGAATGGCAGTTACGGGAACTGGCTAACTTAGTCGAATCAGTAGCCAACGCAACTTCCCAAGCCTTTGAAGGGGTGAATGATGAAATGGTAGCTATTCGAACAGTGGCTCTCCAAAATCGTATGGCCTTAGATTATCTCCTAGCCAAGGAAGGAGAGACATGCGCATTAATAGGTGGAGAATGCTGTACATATATCCCAGATAAATCAGAAGAAATCGGCAGTCTAGCTGAATACATTAGGAAAAAGGTAATCGAGTATAAACACACAGTTGGCCAGGACGGTACCACCTTGTGGGGTTGGGCATCGGGATGGTTGGGATCCCTAGGGAGATCTGTGGTACAGGGTTTGATCATATTCCTGCTGATAGTCTTCGCCCTCTATCTATTATTTGTCGTCGTTAAGTGTTGCTGTGCCAGGGTGGGAAAAACCATGTTACCTACTGGGACCACGGCTAGAGTTATGGTAGCAACAACTACTGAAGGCTCTTGTGTGGAAATGGAAATAAGAGAGACTGTACAAGATCAGAATGGATTAAGTTGTCCTTGTGAAGGACAAAATGGGGGAATGTGGAAATGTATTTTTATCTAAGCTGATACCACGCGGTATTTTTGTGCCCTTTGCAATATATAACAAAATGGAGTCCTGGTCCTTCCAGAAATTTCTGCATAAAGCAGTCGGCTTGCATAAACAGCTAAACCTGGCTTGAAATGGCTGATAGCCACCAGACAGCTAGGAGACAAGTCCTGCTGAGACAAGTACCCATGGTGCTCTCCTATTGTCCATACAACACCAGTTCCACTCCATCCCAGCCTTTTCGAAGTACTCAAACCACCAGCCATTATCTCTTGTAGAGACCTCATCCATTTGATGCAAAAAGATAACTGACCAAGAAACTGGACAATCCTGACACAATGCAAGGCAGGTAATAGCTCATTACCACACTCTCATGGAGTAATGGCCGGCTGGCCAACTAATAACCCTGACAAAAGGAAATATCTGGAAACCATGTCAGGACAAGGATGTAGTAATTAACTCTTTATCTGCATTCACTGACTGCGAGACAGAGCCAATACACAGGGAGAGGCCATAACTTGGGTTTTACTGTATAAATATCTTGTGAAATTGTACCATGGCGGAGGTGTTCACTTAGCCATTGACTGAGTCTGACCTTTCCCTTGCTAGCAAGTAAATTAAAGAAACTTCTGCCGGAGCTGAAAGTGTCGGAGTCATTTTCTTCGGAGGTCGAGATTTCGACACTACCCTCAAGTCTTTTATACCATTACAGACCTTTCACACAAGTTCGGACACCCCAGGCGACCGACACGTTTCGCGACAGATTACATCAGATTTATGAGTGGCAGTTAAAATATACTCACTCGTGATGGTCTGCAAACGTCAGTCTGTCTTTCGGCCAGGTGCGTCCTGCCAGACTACGCCATTTGATGTGGAGTATGACAGACACTCAACACAGGCCTGTTGTGGAGAAAAGAATTGTTTAATTGCTTGATCAAGGGAGACACGGCTACACCAGTTCCTCAACTGAATGCGTTACTAACCGTTCTCGTCGAACAATTTAGGAGTTGCTCCTTTATACAGAATTCTTTCCAGCGTCATTGTTTCTGTTGTTTTGGGGCTATATTGATAATGACTCAACGGATTAGGCGGTGGTCCGTCCAGCAGTCGTCAGCTCTTGTCATGGCGCGGGTGATGCGCACGTCCTTGCGATCCCTGGCTCGTATGATGACGTAGTCGAGCAGGTGCCAGTGTTTGGAGCGAGGGTGTTGCCGCGATGCCTTGTACTTGTCCCTCTGACGGGACAAGGTGTTGGTGATGACAAGGTCATGTTCTAAGCATTTTGTCAGGAGCAGGGTACCGCTGGAGTTGGTTTTCCCTACCCATTCTCTGCCGATCACGCCTCCCCAGAGGGCTGTGTCCTTACCGACTTTGGCGTTGAAGTCACCGAGGAAGGCTAGTTTGTCGCCCGCAGGGACGCGGGACAGAGATTGTTCAAGGCTGGAGTAAAATTCCTCTTTGGTCTCATCTGTTGCGTCCAGTGTTGGGGTGTACACGCTGAAGACCATAGCGCACTGGTTCTGGGATAGGGTGAGTCGGAGAGTCATGAGGCGTCCGTTTATCCCGCAGGGGGAGTCTCTGAGACGGCCCACAAGCTCGTTCTTGATGGCGAAGCCTACCCCATGGCGGCGGCGTTCTTCCTCTGGTTTGCCTTTCCCAGAAGGTGATGTAACCTCCACCTTGTTCCTTGAGCTGGCCTTCCCCTACCCGCCGGGTCTCGCTTAGGGCGGCAGTGTCTATGTCGAAGCGTCTAAGTTCCCGGGCAACGATAGCTGTGCGGCGTTCCGGCCTGTCGCTGTTGGGGTTGTCCATGAGGGTCCTGACGTTCCAGGTCCCGAACTTCATATTGAAGGGTGGAAGATGCCTGTGCGTGAGTTCTTTTAACGTGAGGTGGCCATTGCACACCGGCTACCACAGGGGCTTAGCCGAGCAAGGCCTTGGTCCAGTGGCAAGGGGGTCCAAGATGACTGGAGACCAGGCTCTGCTGCATGGGCCTATCACATACGAGCACACACATTTCTAAGGTCCTCCTTTCTCATTCCCATGGACTATAATATAAAGGGGCAGATATAGGAAGCCCTGGTTACACCACGCCTGGAGCTCTGGGCACTGCACCTTAGAAAGAATATATTGGCCTTGGAAGGAGTGCAGCGCAGATTCACTGGAATGTTATCAGGGCTCAAGGGTTAAACTATTGAGGAGTGATTACATAAATTAAGCTTGTATTCCTTGTATAGATCGTTCAAGGGTGATTTGATTGAGGTTGTTAAGATTTTGACTATCACCGGCGCACCGTGGCTGCAGTGTACACCATCTACAAGATGCACTGCAGCAACTCGCCAAGGCTTCTCCGGCAGCACTTCCCAAACCCGCAACCTCTACTGCCTAGAAGGACAAGGACAAGGGCAGAGGCGCATGGGAACACCAGCACCTCCACGTTCCCGTCCAAGTCACACACCATCCTGACTTGGAAATATATCGGCTGTTCCTTCATCGTCACTGGGTCAGAATCCTGGAACCCCTTCTCTAACAGCGCCATGGGAGCACCTTCACCACACGGACTGCAGCGGTTCAAGGTGGCGGCTCACCACCACCTTAAGGGCATTAGGGATGGGCAATAAATGTCAGCCTTGCCAGCGACGCCCACATCCCGAGAATGCAAATTTTAAAATAGAAAGCAATGGTTAGGGTAGATAAAGAATCTGATTGCTGAGTCGAGGACGAGGGGACATAATCTGAAAATCAGAGCTAGGCCAATCAGGACAGAAGTTAGGAATCACTTCGCACAAAGGATGGTAGAAGTGTGGAATTCTCCCACAATGAGCAGTCGATGATGGCTCCATGAATAATTTTGCTCTGGTTGTGGTTTCTCTTTGTCCTGTTGCTTGTTTCCTTGCATTGGATTTTATTTGTTCCCTTTGGTTTGTTTTCAGTTTCACTGCTGGACCCACCACTCAAAGTCCCTCGACTAATCTGCCCCAGGGAATGCACGGATTCCTCCCTCATCTCCCACACTGCACCAGCTCTCCTCCCCTTCCCCCCTGGGTTGTGTTCCCCACTCTGGGCCCTGGCCCTTCCCCAGGGATTCTCCATATGAACAGGAGGATGTATGTTGAGACAGGATGTCCCAGCTGTCCACCTTTAAAGGGACAAGGAGAGGACCCGCTGGGCTGAATGGCCCTGCTTTATGACATCACTGCAGTGTCTAGCAACAACCTCCCTGAGCCCTGCTCATTATGGGCTGGGTTTAGCTCAGTGCTGTTACAGGAAGGGAAACAGGAGCAGGATTCGACCTGTGTGGGGCCCAGGATTAATGGGGAGAGATACAGGATCAATTTATACCTTATTGAGTGGGAAATGTCAATGTCCCAGACACTCGCTGTCCCTCAGTATCTGTGTCAGGGAGCGACTGATGGGTTCACTCTGTATCTAACCCGTGCTGTGCCGGTCTCGAGAGTGTTTGATGCTGGCAAGAGGTGCTCAGCTCGATGAGCACAACATTTAACCCAAAGATGATCAGATAAACCCATCAGCTTCTCCACTGGACATAGGTCCTGAAGGACAGGGGGTGTCTCTCAAAGGTTGGTCGGTGTCCTTGATCACGTTTATAAACACCTCGCTCACAACTCCTCTCGCCCTGCTTTGTTCTAATAAGTGCTGCAGTTTTGCGAGTCTCTCCTGGGAATGAGAATGTAGCACAAGTTAGAAACTCAAACACACGCAGACATCATGATGAAACATTTCTTTCGACATCAAGTTATTATGATCTTAAATGCACTGCCTGAAAGATGGAAGCGGATTCAATAGTAACTTTCAAAAAGGAATTGGATAAATATTTGAAAGGAAAACATTTATTGTGATATTGGGAAAGAGCAAGGGAGTGGGACTAATTGGATACAAAGAGCTGGCACAAGCATGGTGGGCCGAATAGCCGAAGTTTAGAATCATAGAATGGTTACAGCACGGAAGAAGACCATTCGGCCCATCGAGCCTGTACCAGCTCTCAGCCAAAACACTTCAGCTGGTCCCAGTTCTTCACCCTTTCCCCGTAGGTTCACCAGACTGGTTCCTGGGATGGGGGGATTGTCCTATGAGGAGAGATTGAGTAGACTAGGCCGATATTCTCTCGAGTTTGAGAGGTGATCACATTGAAACATGCAAAATTTTGACAGGGTAGATGCTGGGAGGATGTTTCCCCTGGCTGGGGAGTCTAGAACCAGGGGGTCACAGTCTCAGGATAAGGGGTCGGCCATTTAGGACTGAGATGAGGAGAAATTTCTTCACTCAGAGGGTGGTGAATCTTTGGAATTCTCTACCCCAGAGGGCTGTGGAGGCACAGTCATTGAGTATATTCAAGACAGTGATAGCTAGATATTGGGGAATCAAGGGGATATGGGGATAGTGCAGGAAAGTGGAGTTGAGGTAGAAGATCAGCCATGATCTTATTGAATGACAGTGCAGGCTTGAGGGGCCGAATGGCCAACTCATGCTCCTAATTCTTATGTTCTTATGAGAGTCTGTAAATGAAGGGGAAATGAAGACTGATTAGAAAGCATCTGTAAATGAAAGAGAAATGGTGATGGGTCGGGGAGTGTCTGTAAATAAAGGGGAAATGGTGATTGGTCAGGGATCGTCTGTAAATGAAGGAGAAATAGTGACCGGACAGTTAGAATAAGTGGGTCATTTTCGGGTTGGCAGGCTGTAACTCATGGAGTACCACAGGGATCGATGCTTGGGCCCCAGCTATTCACAATCTAGATCAATGATTTGGAAAAAGTGACCCAATGTAAAATATCCAAGTTTGCTGATGATACAAAGCTCGGTGGGATTGTAAGTTGTGAGGAGGATATAAAGAGGCTTCAAGGGGACATAGACAGGCTAAGTGAGTGGGCAAGAACATGGAAAATGGAATATAATTTGGAGAAATGTGAAGTTATCCACTTTGATAGGAAAAATAGAAAAGCAGAGTATTTTTTAAACAGCGAGAGATTGGGAAATGTTGGTGTTCAGAGGGACCTGGGTGTCCTTGTACACCAATGACTGAAAGTTAACATGCAGGTACAGCAAGCAATTAGGAAAAAAAATGGTATGTTGGCCTTTATTACAAGAGGATTTAAGTATGAGTACGGATATCTTACTGCAATTATATAGGGCCCTGGTGAGAGCGCACCTGGAGTATTGTGTACAGTTTTGGTCTCCTTACCTAAGGAAGGTATACTTACCATTGAGGGCGTGCAATGAAGATTCACCAGACTGATTCCTGGGATGGGGGGATTGTCCTATGAGAAGAGATTGAGCAGACTAGGCTGGTATTCTCTAGAGTTTAGAAGAATGGGAGGTGATCTCATTGAAACATACACAATTCTTGCAGGGCTGGACAGGGTAGATGCAGGGAGGATGTTTCACCCGGGCTGGGGAGTCTAGAACCAGGGGTCACAGTCTCAGAATAAGGTGTCGGCCATTTAGGACTGAGACGAGGAGAAATTTCTTCCCTTAGAGGGTGGTGAATCTTTGGAATTCTCTGTCCCAGAGGGCTGTGGAGGCTCAGTCGTTGAGGCATAGAAACATAGAAAATAGGTGCAGGAGTGGGCCATTCGGCCCTTCGAGCCTGCACCGCCATTCAATGAGTTCATGGCTGAACATGCAACTTCAGTACCCCATTCCTGCTTCTTGCCATACCCCTTGATCCCCCTAGTAGTAAGGACTACATCTAACTCCTTTTTGAATATATTTAGTGAATTGACCTCAACAACTTCCTGTGGTAGAGAATTCCACAGGTTCACCACTCTCTGGGTGAAGAAGTTTCTCCTTATCTCAGTCCTAAATGGCTTACCCCTTATCCTTAGACTGTGAGCCCTGGTTCTGGACTTCCCCAACATTGGGAATATTCTTCCTGCATCTAACCTGTCCAAACCCGTCAGAATTTTAAACGTTTCTATGAGATCCCCTCTCATTCTTCTGAACTCCAGTGAATACAAGCCCAGTTGATCCACTCTTTTGTGATAGGTCAGTTCCGCCATCCCGGGAATCAGTCTGGTGAACCTTTGCTGCACTCCCTCAACAGCAAGAATGTCCTTCCTCAAGTTAGGAGACCAAAACTGTACACAATACTCCAGGTGTGGCCTCACCAAGGCCCTGTACAACTGTAGTAACACCTCCCTGCCCCTGTACTCAAATCCCCTCGCTATGAAGACCGGCCATGCCATTTGCTTTCTTAACCGCCTGCTGTACCTGCATGCCAACCTTCAAAGACTGACGTACCATGACACCCAGGTCTCGTTGCACCTCCCCTTTTCCTAATCTGTTACCATTCAGATAATAGTCTGTCTCTCTGTTTTTACCACCAAAGTGGATAACCTCATATTTATCCACATTATACTTCATCTGCCATGCATTTGCCCACTTATCTAACCTATCCAAGTCACTCTGCAGCCTCATACCATCCTCCTCGCAGCTCACACTGCCACCCAACTTAGTGTCATCCGCAAATTTGGAGATACTACATTTAATGCCCTCGTCTAAATCATCAATGTACAATGTAAACAGCTGGGGCTCCAACACAGAACCTTGCGGTACCCTACTAGTCACTGCCTGCCATTCTGAAAATTACCCATTTACTCCTATTCTTTGCTTCCTGTCTGCCAACCAGTTCTCAATCCACGTCAGCACACTACCCCCAATCCCATGTGCTTTAACTTTGCACATTAATCTCTTGTGTGGGACCTTGTCGAAAGCCTTCTGAAAGTCCAAATGCACCACATCAACTGGTTCTCCCTTGTCCACTCTATTGGAAACATCCTCAAAAAATTCCAGAAGATTTGTCAAGCATGATTTCCCTTTCACAAATCCATGCTGACTTGGACCTATTATGTCACCTCTTTCCAAATGCGCTGCTATGACATCCTTAATAATTGATTCCATCATTTTACCACTACCGATGTCAGGCTGACCGGTCTATAATTCCCTGTTTTCTCTCTCCCTCCTTTTTTAAAAAGAGGCTACCCTCCACTCCATAGGAACTGATCCAGAGTCTATGGAATGTTGGAAAATGACTGTCAATGCATCCGCTATTTCCAAGGCCACCTCCTCAAGTACTCTGGGATGCAGTCCATCAGGCCCTGGGGATTTATCGGCCTTCAATCCCATCAATTTCCCCAACACAATTTCCCGACTAATAAGGATTTCCCTCAGTTCCTCCTTCTTACTAGACCCTCTGACCCCTTTTATATCCGGAAGAGTATATTCGAGACAGAGATCGCTAGATATTGGGGAATCAAGGGATATGGGGACAGTGCAGGAAAGTGGAGTTGAGGTAGAAGATCAGACATGATCTTATTGAATGGCAGCGCAGGCTTGAGGGGCCGAATGGCCAACTCCTGCTCCTAATTCTTATGTTCTCATGAGAGGGAGTATCTGTAAATGAAGGGGAAATGGTGACTGTCAGGGAGCCTGTGTGAAGAAAGGAAAAACAGGAAACCGTTGGTCACAGACCTCAGGAGGACATACACTGGTGCAATGGGCAGACACGTGGCTGATGAAGATTAACACAGAGAAGTGTAAAGTAAAGCATTTTGGAAGGTAGAAAGAGAAGATGCAACATAAACTAAATGGTACAATTATAAATGGGGTGCAGGAACATAGAAACATTGAAAATGGGTGCAGGAGCAGACCATTGAGCCCTTCGAGCCTGCACCACCATTCAATATGATCATGGCTGACCATGCAACTTCAGTACCCCATTCCTGCTTTCTCTCCATACCCTTGATCCCTTTAGCCGTAAGGGCCACATCTAACTCCCTTTTGAATATATCCCAACGAATTGGACTCAACAACTTTCTGTGGTAGAGAATTCCACAGGTTCATAATTCTCTGGGTGAAAAAATTTCTCCTCATCTTGGACTTAGATGGCTTACCCCTTATCCTTAGACTGTGACCCCTGGTTCTGGACTTCCCCAACATTGGGAACATTCTTCGTGCATCTAACCTGTCCAATCCCGTCAGAATTTTATATGCTTCTATGAAATCCCCTCTCATTCTTCTAAATTCCAGTGAATATAAGCCTAGTCGATGCAGACTTTTTCATATGCCATTCCTGCCATCCCGGGAATCAGTCTGGTGAACCTTTGTTGCACTCCCTCAATAGCAAGAATGTCCTTCCTCAGAATAGGAGACCAAAACTGCACACACTACTCAAGGTCTCAGCAAGGCCCTGTACAATTGCAGCAAGACCTCCCTGCTCCTATACTCAAATCCTCCCGCTATGAAGGCCAACATGCCATTTGCTTTCTTTACTGGCTGCTGTACCTGCATGCCTACCTTCAATGACTGATGTACCATGTCACCCAGGTCTCGTTGCACCTCTCCTTTTCCTAATCTGTCACCATTCAGATAATAATCTGCCTTCCTGTTTTTGCCACCAAAGTGGATAACCTCACACTTATCCACATTATACTGCATCTGCTATGCATTTGTCCTCTCGCCTAACCTGTCCAAGTAACCCTGCAGCATCTTAGCATCCTCCTCACAGCTCAGTGTCATCTGCAAACTTGGAGATATTACATTCAATTCCTTCATGTAAATCATTAATATATATTGTAAATAGCTGGGGTCCCAGCACTGAACCTTGCTGTACCCCACTAGTCACTCCCTGCCATTCTGAAAAGGACCCATTTATTCCCACTCTTTGCTTCCTGTCTGCCAACCAGTTCTCTATCCACATCAATACATTATCCCCAATACCATGTGCCTTAATTTTGCACACTAATCTCTTGTGTGGGACCTTGTCAAAAGCCTTTTGAAAGTCCAAATACACCACATCCACTGGTTCTCCCTTATCCACTCTACTAGTTACATCCTCAAAAAATTCTAGAAGACATGTGAAGCATGATTTTCCTTTCATAAATCCATGCTGACATAGACCGATCCTGTCACTGCTTTCCAAATGCGCTGCTATTACATCTTTAATTGATTCCAGCATTTTCCCCACTACCGATGTCAGGCCAACCGGTCTATCATTCCCTGTTTTTTCTCTCTTTTTATAAAAACTGGGATTACATTAGCTATCCTCCAATCCATCGGAACTGATCCAGAATCCATGGAATGTTGGAAAATGACCACCAATGCATCTACTATTTCTCGGGTCACTTCCTTAAGTACTCTGGGATGCAGACTATCAGGCCCTGGGGATTTATTGGCCTTCAATCCCATCAATTTCCCTATCACCATTTCCTGACTAATAAGGATTTCCCTCAGTTCCTCCTTCTCGCTAGACCCTCAGTCCCCTAGTATTTTCGGGAGGTTATTTGTGTCTTCCTCAATGAAGACACAACCAAAGTATTTGTTCAATTGGTCTGCCATTTCCTTGTTCCCCATTATGAATTTGCCTGATTCTGACTGCAAGGGACCTACATTAGTCTTCACTAATCTCTTTCTCTTCAAATATCTATAGAAGCTTTTGCAGTCCGTTTTTATGTTCCCTGCAAGCTTCTTCTCATACTCTCTTTTCCCCCTCCTACTTAAACCCTTCGTCCTCCTCTGCTGAATTATAAATTTCCCTCAGTCCTCAGGTTTGCTGCTTTTTCTGGCCAATTTATATGCCTCTTCCTTGGATTTAACACTATCCCTAATTTCCCTTGTTAACCATGGTTGAGCCACCTTCCCCGTTTTATTTTTACGCCAGACAGGGTTGCACAATTGTTGTAGTTCATCCATGTGATCTTTAAATGTCTGCCCTTGCCTATCTACCGTCAACCCTTTAAGTATCATTCGCCAGTCTATCCTAGCCAATTCACGTCTCAGACCATCGAAGTTACCTTTCTTTAAATTCAGGACCCTAGTCTCTTAATTAACTGCGTTACTTTCCATCTTAATAAAGAATTCTACCATATTATGGTCACTCTTCCCCAAGGGGCCTCGCACAACAAGATTGCTAATTAATCTTCTCTCATTTCACAAGACCCAGTCTGGGATGGCCTGCTCTCTAGTTGGTTCCTTGACAAAACCATACACTCCAGGAAATCCTCCACCGTATTGCTACCAGTTTGAAGGTAGCAGGGGAAGTTGTTAAAATAGCATACAGGATCCTTGGCTTTATTAATAGAAGCATAGAGTACAAAAGCAAGGACGTTATGCTAAATCTTTATAAATCACGAGTTAGAATAGTGTGTCTAATTCTGGGCACCACACTTTACAAAGGGCCTCAAGGCCTTGGAGAGAGTGCAGAGGACAAATACATCCAAAGGGATATTTTCCAGTTTATGGGTAAAGAGCTGAGCGTGCGATGAATATAATGGCTCCTTCAGACAGCCGGAACAGGCATTATGGACCGAATGGCCTCCTTTGCCGTATGAATCTATGAAATGGTGACAGTCAGAGAATGTCTGTACGAGGTGAAATGGAAAGTGATCAGAAAGAACCCATCACCAAAAAAGGAGATATCACAGATAGACAGGGAGGGCCAGAGTGTTGGAAAGATGGTAAAAGAGCACAGACACCCAGCCAGAGTCAGCACCTTCAGGGGCGGGAGAGGGAGGGCAATCAGTGAGTGTAGAACTGAACCCAGACAGAGTCAGCACTTTATGGGAAGGGGAAGAGAGGGGAACCAGTGAGTGTAATCTTCATATAGGTTGGACAAATCAAATTGCCAAAGGTAGCCTTCAGGATGAGTTCTCAGTGTATTCAGGATGGTTTCTTAGAATAACTCATGGAACCAACCAGGGAGCAGGCTATTTTAGATCTGGTAATGTGTAATGAGATAGGATTAATTAATAATCTCATAGTAAAGGATCGTCTAGGGAAGAGTGATCATAGCATGTTTGAAATTAAAATTCAGTTTGAGGGTGAGAAACTTGGGTCTCAAACTAGTCTCCTGAACTTAAATAAAGGCAATTAGAAAGGTTATGAAGGCAGAATTAGCTAAAATGGACTGGGAAAATAGATTAAAGGCTAAAACGGTAGATAAGCAGTGGCAGACAATTAAGGAGATATTTCAGAACTCTCAGCAAAGATATATTTCAGAGAGAAAGAAAGACTCTAAGAGAAGGATGAACCATCCGTGGCTAACTAAGGAAGTTAAGGATGGTATCAAATTGAAAATGAAGGCATATGATGTTGCGAAGGTTAATTGTAGGCCAGAGGATTGGAAAATATTTAGAAACCAGCAATCGGTGACTAAAAAAATAATGATGAGTGGATAGTTTACTGTCATAATCTATCAAGAAATATAAAAACAGACAGTAAGAGCTTCTACAGGTATAAAGGCACCACGGTTCTGTAAAGATGAATAATGGCGCTCACTTACCCGGACGCCCAGTTTTTTTCGGCCCCTCAGTGCTGATAATAATAATGCAGAGTTTTCCCACTGGAGCCGACACTACCCGATCTGAACTCGCAGGGCGGAGCCACCAATATGCACCTAAAACGCACAGCGCATGCACTGGGGAAAAACCCGGGCACCAAATCGGACATGCATTTTAATTTTGCACTTTTAACCTGACTCTTGCACTTCATTTTTTAATGCTGCACTAATAAGTATTAAAGGATAACCGGACTCAACAGCAAGAAATCATAGAAGACGAGATGGTTAGCCTGGATTTGGAGGTGCTGAACCCCTCGAGGAGCGAATGAAGCGAAGTCTGAGGCTGCGGGTACAAGTGTGTCGTAGCAAGCCACAAATGCGAGATGTCATGGGGGGTGAACTCTAGACCTGATCCAGAAACACTAGACTCTGAGAACATAGGACATCTTGAGGGGATGAGCAGGGAGAACATCCAACAATGTCGATTGCTCCTGGAAGCCTTTGGTGGGGTGAGGGCAGAGTTGGGGGAACTGTCGGGATGGTTGAACGAGGTAGTATCGGCAATAGGGGGACTCAGCCAGGCTGTCCTTAATGTGAGGAGCGTTTTCCACTCTGCTCCAACATCAAGGTTTGATCCTGAGGCTGAAGTTGACGAGGTTCCCGGGCATTCCACTGTGACACATTCTGGCTCTGTAACCCAGCAGCAAGAAACGCCACGCCGGAAAAGAAACAGACTACACCTGGGGTGTGGGGGGCAAGGAAGCAGAATTCTGCAACTACGGGCATGTGCAGGGGCAGCGGCATCTACTGGGGCAGGATTGGCGCACGGCGCTAAGGAAGAGGATCGATGTATTGTTTGTGTTTTGGTTGCTTTAATTGAGTGTGCTTTGTAAAGTTTACCATGGTTTTGAATAAAGTTTTTTAAGTAATGAAGGTTTAAAGATAAGTAATGTTAAGCTAAGTACAACTGTGCTGTACAAATGCTTAATAAACATTTTGACTTTGGACTTTTAACCTGACTCCTGCAATTCATTTTTTAATGCTGCACTGATAAATATTGCAGGATAACTGGACTCAATGTAAAATGGCCTGACCCCTTGCAATCTATTGGTTTAAATGATACAGGGGCAGGTTCCAGTACTAAGATGTTCATGGAGCCTGCCCTGTTCTGGGTCACTGATTTGTGCACCATGGTACTTTGTTGCATGTATCAGTGACCCTCACCCAGTCTGGATCCATGAACAACTTAGTATTATTGCCCACCTAAACACTCCAACACTCCATTAAAACATACAAGATTCGTAGTGGGATTATTTTTTTATACAATGTGATGTTCCACCTTTATTACAAATCACTGCTGCTTCCCTATGGGCCTGGAATGTCTTGCACTGTCTTTTGTGTGCAGACCTTCGGCCTGGGCGAGCAGCGGGCCACGTGGGTGGCAGACCTTCGGCCTGGGCGAGCAGCGGGCCACGTGGGTGGTGGACCTTCGGCCTGGGTGAGCAGCGGGTCACGTGGGTGGTAGACCTTCGGCCTGGGCGAGCAGCGGGTCACGTGGGTGGTGGACCTTCGGCCTGGGCGAGCAGTGGGTCACGTGGGTGGTAGACCTTCGGCCTGGGCGAGCAGCGGGCCACGTGGGTGGTAGACCTTCGGCCTGGGCGAGCAGCGGGCCACGTGGGTGGTAGACCTTCGGCCTGGGCGAGCAGCGGGTCACGTGGGTGGTGGACATTCGGCCTGGGCGAGCAGCGGGCCACGTGGGTGGTAGACCTTCGGCCTGGGCGAGCAGTGGTTCACGTGGGTGGTAGACCTTCGGCCTGGGCGATCAGCGGGTCACGTGGGTGGTGGACCTTCGGCCTGGGCGAGCAGTGGTTCACGTGGGTGTTGGACCTTCGGCCTGGGCGAGCAGCGGGTCACGTGGGTGGTGGACCTTCGGCCTGGGCGAGCAGTGGTTCACGTGGGTGGTGGACCTTCGGCCTGGGCGAGCAGTGGTTCACGTAGGTGGTGGACCTTCGGCCTGGGCGAGCAGCGGGCCACGTGGGTGGTAGACCTTCGGCCTGGGCGAGCAGCAGGTCACGTGGGGGGTGGACCTTCGGCCTGGGCGAGCAGTGGTTCACGTGGGTGGTGGACATTCAGCCTGGGCGAGCAGTGGGTCACATGGGTGGTAGACCTTCGGCCTGGGCGAGCAGTGGTTCACGTGTGTGGTGGACATTCAGCCTGGGCGAGCAGTGGGTCACGTGGGTGGTGGACCTTCGGCCTGGGCAAGCAGTGGGTCACGTGGGTGGTAGACCTTCGGCCTGGGCGAGCAGTGGGTCACGTGGGTGGTGGACCTTCGGCCTGGGCAAGCAGTGGGTCACGTGGGTGGTAGACCTTCGGCCTGGGCGAGCAGTGGGTCACGTGGGTGGTAGACCTTCGGCCTGGGCGAGCAGTGGGTCACGTGGGTGGTAGACCTTCGGCCTGGGCGAGCAGTGGTTCACGTGGGTGGTGGACATTCGGCCTGGGCGAGCAGCAGGTCACGTGGGTGGTGGACCTTCGGCCTGGGCAAGCAGCGGGCCACGTGGGTGGTGGACCTTCGGCCTGGGCGAGCAGAGGCTGCATTCGACGTGGAGAAAATGTAGACAGCTACCCTTGTTGTGCAGTGAAGGGAAAACCTAGACTGGAAACAAGGACTAAACGGTGGCACAATTGAGGAACAGTGGAGGACTTTTAAGGAGCTCTTTCATAATGTGCAAAAAAAATATATTCCAGTGAAAAAGAAGGGCAGTAAGAGAAGTGATAACCAGCCGTGGATAACCAAGGAAATAAAGGAGAGTATCAAATTAAAAACCAATGCGTATAAGGTGGCCAAGGTTAGTGGGAAACTAGAAGATTGGGAAAATTTTAAACGACAGCAAAGAATGACTAAGAAAGCAATAAAGAAAGGAAAGATAGATTACGAAAGTAAACTGGCGCAAAACATAAAAACAGATAGTAAAAGCTTTTACCGATATATAAAACGGAAGAGAGTGACTAAAGTAAATGTTGGTCCCTTAGAAGATGAGAAGGGAGATTTAATAATGGGAAATGTGGAAATGGCTGAGCCCTTAAACAATTATTTTGCTTCCGTCTTCACAGTGGAAGACACAAAAACCATGCCAAAATTTGCAGGCCACAGGAATGTGGGAAGGGAAGACCTTGAGATAATTACTATCACTAGGGGGGTAGTGCTGGACAGACTAATGGGACTCAAGGTAGACAAGTCCCCTGGTCCTGATGAACTACATCCCAGGGTATTAAAAGAGATGGCTGAAGTTATAGCAGATGCATTCGTTATAATCTACCAAAATTCTCTGGACTCTGGGGAGGTACCAGCGGATTGGAGAGCAGCTAATGTAACGCCTCTGTTTAAAAAAGGGGGCAGGCAAAAGGCAGGTAACTATAGGCCAGTTAGTTTAACATCTGTAGTGGGGAAAATGCTTGAAGCTATCATTAAGGAAGAAATAGCGGGACATCTGGATAGGAATAGTGCAATCAAGCAGACGCAGCATGGATTCATGAAAGGGAAATCATGTTTAACTAACTTACTGGAATTCTTTGAGGATATAACGAGCATGGTGGATAGAGGTGTACCGATGGATGTGGTGTATTTAGATTTCCAAAAGGCATTCGATAAGGTTCCACACAAAAGGTTACAGCAGAAGATAGAGGTACACGGAGTCAGAGGAAATGTATTAGCATGGATAGAGAATTGACTGGCGAACAGAAAGCAGAGAGTCGGGATAAATGGGTCCTTTTCCGGTTGGAAATCAGTGGTTAGTGGTGTGCCACAGGGATCAGTGCTGGGACCACAACTGTTTACAATATACATAGATGACCTAGAAGAGGGGACAGAGTGTAGTGCAACAAAATTTGCAGATGACACTAAGATTAGTGGGAAAGCGGGTTGTGTAGAGGACTCAGAGAGACTGCAAGGAGATTTGGATAGGTTAAGCGAATGGGCTAAGGTTTGGCAGATGGAATACAATGTCGGAAAGTGTGAGATCATCCACCTTGGGGAAAAAAAACAGTAAAAGGGAATATTATTTGAATGGGGAGAAATTACAACATGCTGTGGTGCAAAGGGACCTGGGGGTCCTTGTGCATGAATCCCAAAAGGTTAGTTTGCAGGTGCAGCAGGTAATCAGGAAGGCAAATGGACTATTGGCCTTCATTGCGAAAGGGATGGAGTACAAAAGCAGGGAGGTGTTGCTGCAACTGTATAAGGTATTGATAAGGCCGCACCTGGAGTACTGCGTGCAGTTTTGGTCACCTTACTTAAGGAAGGATATACTAGCTTTGGAAGGGGTACAGAGATGATTCACTAGGCTGATTCCAGAAATGAGGGGGTTACCTTATGATGATAGATTGAGTAGACTGGGTCTTTACTCCTTGGAGTTCAGAAGGATGAGGGGTGATCTTATAGAAACATTTAAAATCATGAAAGGGATAGACAAGATAGAGGCAGAGAGGTTGTTTCCATTGGTGGGGGAGACTAGAACTAGGGGGCACAGCCTCAAAATACGGAGGAGCCAATTTAAAACCGAGTTGAGAAAAATTTTCTTCTCCCAGAGGGTTGTGAATCTGTGGAATTCTCTGCCCAAGGAAGCAGTTGAGGCTAGCTCATTGAATGTTTTCAAGTCAAAGATAGATAGATTTTTAACCAATAAGGGAATTAAGGGTTACGGGGAGAGGGCGGGTAAGTGGAGCTGAGTCCACGGCCAGATCAGCCATGATCTTATTGAATGGCGGGGCAGGCTCGAGGGGCTAGATGGCCTACTCCTGTTCCTAATTCTTATGTTCTTATGTTCTTATGTCTACGAAGATTCTGGAAATTGTTGGATTACCTTGGCTGGAACCTTCTTAGAAGATTTTTGGACCCAGAGGCAGCGCTGGAAAATGTTTAATTTTTTTTCTTTAATGGTATGACCTGATTACCCTCAACATCGAAGGAGCAGCATTTTTGGTAAGTTTAGATTTGAAATTTTTTCTTATTTACATACATACAGTTCCTGTTGCATTTTTAATTTTGCTAAAACTTAAATAATGAATCAGGGAGCTCATTGGGCCCAGGATAGGGTGCGGGTTTCTGTAAGTGAAGGTGAGGGTTTTCCTACGGTGCTTGTAGGGTCTGTGCGCAGGTTCTAAACATTTATTTTGGGAGGAAACTTGGCCCTCTGCCCAGAAATGGCACAGGAGCCTTCTTTGCAGGTACACCGTCACCAGAATGTTTGGCACCAGACACCGCGCACCAACATTGGGGAATCTTCAAACTGATCTTCAGCACCAAAATATCTCTGGCCACCGAAAAAACGGCGCCCAGTGCTGGGGAAAATTTGGGCCATAAAAGTGAAGAGAGTAGCTAAAGTAAACATTGGTCCCTTAGAGGATGAGGCTGAATTAATAATGTGAAACAAGGAAATGGCTGAGACTTTGAACAAGTAGTTTGCATCGGTCTTCATGGTAGAAGACACTAATAGCATCCCAATAATAATAGATAATCAAGGAACTTAAAACAATCACTATCACTAGAGAAAAAGTACTGGGCAAACTAATGGGACTAAAGGTGGACAAGTTCCCTGGACCTGATGGCCTGCATCCTAGGGTCTTAAAAGAAGTGGCTGCAGAGATAGTGGATGAATTGGTTGTAATCTACCAAAATTCCCTAGATCCTGGAGAGGTCCCAGCGGATTGGAAAACCGCAAATGTAACGGCCGTATTCGAGAGAAGGGAAACTTTTCTCTCGATACACAGCAATTATCCCCTTAAACCTTCTCATTAGATTTTCCTTTCTCAAGTGTTTGAATTGTATCTCTACTTAAGAGCCCAGAATATTCATATTAATTTAAGCTTCTTAATTTTGAAATGTCCCAATATCTTTAAAATTTAATTCAGCAATTCAAAAGTGGTTCCTTGCTAAATTAAGAAAACACCTGTCAGTGGAAATTGTTATAATAGGTTTATAAGGCGGCGGAGCAAAACATTGTCGCAATTACGTCACTTCATGTAATTTTACACATCAGAGATACAAGTGCTCGCAATTCATTTACAGGGCTACTTCCCCACCTCGAGCACTTCTGTCTCTTATCAGAGAAAACAGCATTTTAGATTGTCTCCAAACTTTTTAATATTATTTCTAAACTGTTTAGTATTATTTCTTTTAAAAAGGTTTCCAAACCGAAGATTTTCCAATACAACCAAAATGTTTACCAAGGAGAATCACCTCAAATGTCTCAAAACTCCAGTTCAAATATTGTACTGCCAATCTTTTTTTTTAAATCTCTTTTACGGAACTAGAAACTTTCACGTAATTTAAAATAACCAGAATTTCACCGTGGTCACAATGTAAGTCAGGTTGTTTACAATTTATTAGTTAACCTCAATAATTCCAATCAAATTCAGACCAATATCTGATTAACCACAATTCAGAGCAGATAAAATATAAAATAGTACAGTAAATTACATCATTTTTTCTTCAAATGCCTTTCCAAATAACTAAAAATATTGAATAACTGGAGAAAAATTAGTTTTCGCATTTAACAAACTTCACACACATTCTACACAAGGAAAAAGAGGGCGGAGCTTCCATTGTAGTTTCGAGAAATTCATGCAGGCTTTTAAAAAAAAGGGATTACTTTAAAATGGACAGGATATTTTCCTTCTTTCTTTATCTCATTTTAATTATTCAATCCAATGTAATCAAAGATTATAAGTTTTTGACAAGTAAGTGGGCATCTCAGGTTTGCAATAACCAAATTGATTTAAAATGAGACAACACATTTTTAATTTAAACTATACAAGACAATTGCATTTTTTTTTACTATAATCTAATTATAACCTTCAAATTCATTTTTTTTAGCAACTGTAACTTCAAGGCCAAAGGTTATTTTTTTCATAGCTCCCTAAATCATAGTCAAAACAATGAGGGAAACTGCCACACTAACACATTTTCACACAAACTACATACATTCCACTCAGCAAATCTTCTGTTTTATTTCTCTCAGCACAAAAGCTAAAACGTTTAAGCAAATTCCATTAAAAAAAAATGTCGTCTCAGCAAATTATTCTCGAATTCCATTTTTTTCCTTCCTTTGCTGAGTTCTCAAATTTGTTAGCAGCATCCGAGATATTTTAGCCTCTGTATCTCCCACTCCTGTCTCCCACTCTCTCCCTTGCTCGTTATGCTTCTCGCAGAGGTGTGTTACGTAAGCCAGTTCCTATCCAGCTTCTTAAGTTTAGCCTTCTCATTTACTTGGGATACTATCTCGTCCAAGTGCTCAGAGTAACTACATCCAGTTTGGCGTATCATAATATTGGTGGTGGCGAGGAGGAAGTGTTTCAAATCAGCATTCTCTAATTCGCTGTGTCCTTGCTTCCAAGCGCCCCATCGAACCTTCATGTCAATGGGCCGCTCGGATAGTGTTATGGGGCCTAACTCATTAACACAAGCTTGTAATTCAGAAGCATTGAGGGGAACGGAGCGCTGTTCGGAGAGCTTTGCACCCCCTTGTCATCGTAGGCCTGGGTGCTAACGATGACACACAGGGGTCTGCCCTTTACTATTGTCGGGGGACACCCCGGGATCTGCCCAACCATCATGCCGGCCATGCTGATATGCCTTTTCTTTCAGTGTGTCCCATTCTATCATTTCTCCTCCGCCCGCTGAATCATATGATAATGGCAGCCACAACTTGCTTTCCTTTCAGGTCTTTCACCTCCAGCTCTGGCTGTTTTACAGGTCCTTGCCTCCTGTCTGTTTTTCTTTTAGCACTTCTATCTCTTCACTTTGTTTCTTACAGCGCTCATCCTCTCTTTGAGCACAGTAAAATACTGCATAGGCGAGTAGCTGAGTAGCTTTATCACTCGGTCTCCTTTGGTTAAACATTGTCAATAATACCTGTGCTTCATCCTCACAGGCACCTCTGTCTAATTTACTCTTATAAGCGTTAACAAAACTCTTACTAACCATTTTGTGATTTTCCGAACAGACCTCGAACATCACGACTATCGGCTCACAATCCACGGGCACTCCCCACGAAGGGTTAATCCCTCGAGCGTGGCAACTTATCAAGCGACCAGTCTTGAGGTCCGATCTATTATACAATACCAACCGCTTTGCCTTGTCCCATCTAGGATGCCAATTTGTAACCGTTTTAAAGGTTCTTGGACAAGACACCATTAGGCAGCAGTATGTTTGAGCAGATGAAGATTTATTAAGCTTACAGTGTAATATACTTAACAGGCGATAGCTCTTGGTCTCTGGAACCTCTCCGACATAGGTGACGTTGTCTTCAGTCTGTTCTTTGTCCTCTGTGTGAAACTATTCCTTGAGTATCGATGTTTTAATCCATTTCTTATCAAAGGTTTGTTTGGCCAGTGTCCATATATAGTCTTTAATAAAATAACCTTTAATTGGTTCTAGTGGTCAAAATACAACTGTCACTCAGACTGCTTTTTGACTGCCTTTGTGTACATTCGAACAGTCTCTAACATTTCCATGTCCACAGAGACATGGGGAAGATTAGTTGTTCAACGACAACAACTAAATATATATGTGTATGATCCCCATCTACTACGAATCTCCAATGCTCTAAGTGAGTGTAGAACTGAACCCAGCCAGAGTCAGCACCTTCAGGGAGGGGAACCAGTGAGTGTAGAACTGAACCCAGCCAGAGTCAGCACCTTCAGGGAGGGGAACCAGTGAGTGTTGAACTGAACCCAGCCAGAGTCAGCACCTTCAGGGGAGGAGAGGGAGGTGCCGAAATCACGACTCTCAATAAAAGACTCCAACACAATCAGCTCCGGTAGATGTTCCTCTAATTTTTACTTGCAGCAAGGAAGAGTCTCACTCAGTCAAAGGCTAAGCGACGACTCCCAAAATGATAGTTTCACAAAGTATTTATACAGTAAAAAACAAATTATGGTTCCATCCTGTGTATTGGTTCTACCTTTGCAGTCAACGGAAACAGATAAAGAGTTAATGATTACCACATCCTTGTTTTTACATTTTTCTCAAATGTTTCTTTTGTGAGTGATTTTGGTGGGCCAGACAGCAATGACTTGATTAGGGTGTGATAATGTGCTATTACCAGCTTTTCATTGTTTTAGGATTGTCCAGTTTCCCGGCCAGTTATTTGGGCCCATGATTTCCATAGTGGTTGATTGGGTACTTGGCTTCTTCCATATTATGGATGAGTTCTGTACAAGAGATAATGGATTTGAGTATCTCTTGGGGGGTGAATTGATAATAAAGGGGAGCACAATGGGTGGTACTTATCTCAGAAAGACAGTCTTAATGTTGTCTGGTGGCTATTAATCAGCTATCAGCAGTTTCAGTCAGGGTTAGCATGTTTATGCAAACAGACTGTCTGTTGCAGAAGTTTCTAGCGGGGCCTGGACTCTATTTTGTTTTATGGCAAAAAGGGTACAAAAAAATTGTAATGCAACTTTAAAAAATATATTTCCACATCCCCCCCCCCCCCCTTTGTCTTTCACAAGGACAACTTAATCCATTCTAATCTTGCATAGTCTTTCTATTTCCATTTCCACACAAGAACCTTCAGTAGTTGTTGCTACCATAACCCTAACAGTGGTCTCGGTTGGTAACAGTGTTTTTCCCAACCTGGCACAGCAACACTTAGTCTTCGCCCTATATCTTTTGTTTGTCTTGATTATCAGCAAGAATATGATCAAACCCTGTACCAAAGATCTCCTTAGGGATCCCAACCATCCTGATGCCCACTCCCACAAGGTGGTACCGTCCTGGCCAATAGTTTGTTTGTACTCTATTACCTTTTTCCTAATATATATTCAGCTAGACTGCCGATCTCTTCTGACTTATCCGGGATATACGTACAGCATTCTTCACCAATTAACGCGCATGTCCCTCCTTCTTTGGCTAGGCGATAATCTAAGGCCATACGATTTTGGAGAGCCACTGTTCAAATGGCTACCATTTCATCGTTCACCGCTTCAAAGGCTTGGGAAGTTGCGTTGGCTACTAATTCTACTAAATTAGCCAGTTCCCGTAATTGCCATTCAGTTGATGCTATTCCATAGGGTGGTATCATTACCTTGAATATTCCATTTAGCCATGTCAAATCCCGTTTAACTCTATGACTTCCATAGGCATCCCTTAGAGTCTTTGTTGTCCTAATAAAGGGTACCACATATCCTAAGTAACAGGACCCTGTCCAGTTGGCTGGTAACCATGGGTAGGCTTTACGGCCACAAATAAAATGACTTGCCATTTAGTCATTTGGGAACACTTGCTGTGTCCCATTTCTAGTCCTTTAGTCTCATTACTCACTAGGCATATTATACCTTCAGGATTTCCTATTCTGGGAGTAATGCTTAGGAAGGGTGGCTGATGGTTATTATTATAATCGGGCTGGTACCATCCCTGGAAGGCTGTAAGTTTATACCCTGCTGACCTCCATTCTGTTTGCTTCTTCGTTTCTGACACCTTGGTTAGGTTTATCTTATTTTGCACTATCAACCATTCTACCATTTCTGATTCATTAAAGGAGATGGATCTTAGGGGAATACCCCCTTGGAGGTGGACAGGTACATGGGAACATATCCAACAACTTGACAAGTCTCGTTCTTGACCATACTTATGACTCAGCGCCATAAATACATTTACCTGCAGTTCCCTTTGTTTGCGTTTCTGTACCCCTGATATTATCAATAACGCAAAGCAAAACCCTGTCAAGCCCAGCACCATCAGTCCCCATAGTCCATACAGTTCCTTATTCGGCCTTCCTTTTTCTGTTCCTCTGGTTCCTTCTTCCCTTCCTCCTGGTCGGGTGCCCTTTTGCAATGGGACACATGGATCCATGTTGGTCTTTCCTTTACCTTGATTGCAGTATTGGTCACCAGCAAGACCTGGTATGGTCCTTCAAATCTTGGCTGTAGACTGCTTTTTCTTTTAAAGATTTTGATGTAAACGAATTCCCCGGGCTCCAGATTATGACATTTCCCTTCCGCTGGCTTGACTTGAGCTTCTTTTACCTGTGAATGAAAGCTGGAAATACATTTGGTTAGTGCAATACAATAATTCAACATATTTTCTTCCATTTTGTGGATGTCCATTTGTTTTGCAGGAAACGGTGCTGTAAAAGGTAGTCGTTGGGGACGTCCCATAACTATCTCATGCGGTGACAGGCCTGTTATTCTGTTGGTTGTAGATCGCATTACCATCAAAGCTAAGGGCAGCAGTTCTGTCCATTTCAGTCCAGTGTCATTGCATAGTTTTGCCAGCTTATTTTTAAGCATTCCATTATATCTTTCAACAAGTCCAGCTGATTGTGGATGATAACTGCAATGAAAATGTTGGTTAATCTGTAAAGCTTTACACATTTCTTTTCTAACAGTTCCCGTGAAATATGACCCATTATCACCAGAAAGCTTAGCAGGGATTCCGAAGCGCGGTATGATTTCTTTTAATAAAAAATTTAGCAACAGTAGTGGCATTGGCCTTTTTACATGGAAAGGCTTCAATCCATCTAGAGAACACATCTACAATAACTAATACATACTTGAATCCCTTACACATAGGTAGCTCAATAAAATCCATTTGTAAATGTACAAAAGGCCCCATTGGATTTGGATGGGAGGCAGATTCTACTTTTTCTGTCTTACCCGGATTCATTGTCTGACAGGTAACACAATTTTCACAGATTTGTTTTGCAATTGCCGAAATACCTGGTGCATACCAAGTTGCCAAAATATAATCTGCCGTCCCCCCTTTGCCCACATGTGTGAATGTATGAATACATCGGGCAATCCATGGAAGTAAGGATCTAGGCACCACCACGCGGCCGTCATGGTGAACCCATATTCCTTCTGGATTTTTATAACATTGATCCTTCGTCCAGGTCAACACCACCTCTGTACTGGCCTGTGCCTGAAAGGCCAGCACATCATTAATAGTGGGTGGCGGATCTGAGCAATTATTTTTTCCTGAGTGTAAACAATGACAGCTGCATCCCCCCTTTTTGACAGAGCTGCTCTCTTAGCTGCATTATCAGCTCTGACATTTCCAAGTGCTACCTCATTCAACTGGCCTGTATGTGCTTGGCATTTGATAATGGCAAGTTTTAAGGGGCATTGAATGGCTTGCAGAAGATTTTCTACTTGTTCTGCATTCTTGATAGTGGTTCCTGAGGAAGTCAGGTACTCGCGAATTTTCCAAATTTGTCCATAGTCATGTGTTACCCCAAAAGCATACCTGGAGTCGGTGTAGATATTAACCGTTTGTCCTTCAGCCAGAATACGGGCTCGAGTCAATGCAAATAATTCGGCTTGTTGGGCTGAAAAGGAGTATGGAAGGGAGGCGGTTTCAACAACATTAAACTGGGTTACAATTGCATAAGCCGCTTTAGGTTGGCCCCTGTCATTTCGTAAGGCTGATCCGTCAACATAGTATACTAGATCAGGGTTACACATTGGTACATCTGTTAAATCGATACGTGATTTAGTTACTAATTCGGTTACCATTTCACATGAATGGGGTTCATCGTCTTCTTCCGTGGGGAGTAGAGTGCCTGGATTTAAGGTGTACATCTTTTAATGATAAGGTTTGGATTTGATAACAGTTCAACTTCATATTTAGTGGTTCTTGCAGAAGTTAGGTGTTGAGTAGCACATTTAGTAAGTAAAATCTCGACAGAGTGTGGGATATATAAAATGGTTTGATGATTTAGAGTTATTGTCTGAGTCTGTTGGACAGCGTAATAAGCTGCTGCCAAAGAAGGAAGACATCCTGGTAGTCCGCGTGCCACTGGATCTAGTTGGGTACTGAAATACGCTATCGGTCGCTGCCTGTCTCCATGTAACTGAGTCAAAACAGATTGTGCAAAACCCGACTTGTGATGAACAAATAAGTTGAATGGCTTAGTGTAATCTAGTAATCCCAAGGCTGGTGCTGAAGTGAGGGACTGCTTAAGATTCTGGAAAGCATTCTGGGATACTTCATTCCAAATCAACTTTTCTGGCAGTGAGGGCATGGATATGTCTAACAATGGTCTAACCATCTTGGAATAACTCATCATCCATTGCCTGCAATATCCTGACATGCCGAAGAAATGTTTCATTTCTCTCTTGGTTACTGGTAGTGGAGCAGAGCAGATTGCTTTTACTCGGTCTTGTGTCAATTGTCTCGTATCTCTGACCAATTCGTGTCCTAGATACCGAACCCTTTGAGACAAATTGTAACTTCGCCTTTGACACATTGTGTCCTTTCGAGGCTAAGGCTTTTAATAACACAAGAGAATCTGTTTCACAGGCTAATTTGGAGGGTGAGGCGAGCAGTAAGTCATTAAAATACTGTACAAGTCTAGAAGCTGCTGGTAAAATTACATCTTCCAGCATTGTGAAAATATAGTAGGACTTTTGGTAAATCTCTGCGGGAGTCTTGTCCACGTACGTGAAGGCAAGCAGGAATTGGGACTCTGGATGAATGGGTATGGAGAAAAATGTTGAACATAGATCAATCACCGTATAATACGTTGAGTTTGCCGGAATACTGGCAAGTATAGTCGCAGGATTGTGCACCACCGGATAAGCTGGGAATTCCGATTCATTCACAGCTCTTAGGTCTTGGACAAACCTCCATTCATCACTATTGGGCTTTTGAACCGGAAAAAAACGGACTTCTCATTTATGTTTATAGTGATTCACAGATCACAGAATGCAAAGTACTTGTTTTATAATTGTGTGCCCAACTTCTGTTTTAGAAGCTGAACATCAAAAACTCCAATCTTTTGCTCTGTAATTTCAATTTTATGATAATGTCTCATAAATTACATCTTTTTAAGCTTCAGCTTCTGACGCAGTAGTTGTATAATTTTATTAAAAGGTTCCAAACCCAAGATTTTCCAATACAACTAAAATGTTTGTTAAGGAGAATCACCTGAAATATCTCAAAATCCCAATTCAAATATTGTACTGCCAATCTTTTATTTAAAACGCTTTTTACTGAGCTAGAAGCTTTCGTGTCAAGGTTTTACACAAAGGAAAATGGGGGTGTCCTTCCCCAGCCTCGAGAGACCCACACAGGCTTTTAAAAAAAAAGGCATTACAACTTCCCTTCTCCGTTCTTTATCTCATTCCTAGACTAACTTTATTGTCTTTCAACCCAATGTAATCAATGATTGCGTATTTTCTTTTGAGCATGTCGAAAAAAAAATTTTAAACCAACAGGACCACTCATTTTTATCTTTTGCTCAACAAACCTATCCTTTGTGCATTTCCTAGTTCCGTAACTTATCATACAAATAAATCCACACCTGTGTTTCTAACTTAAAATGTAATTCAATTCTAGGTTCACACTTTCTTAAAACTTCCCACATACAGGACAACACTATGAAGGGTTAAAAAAAAAACCTTCACCCTGTTTGAAAAAGTGGGTGGAGCTAAAACAGCAGTCAGCTCCACCACTTTCTCAAACAGGCTTTCAGACACATGAAAAATTCCGCAGTCAAAAATCACACAAGCACTCTCATTCTAAGACAGACATTCACAAAAGTCTCTCTTCATTCAACAAAGCTTATTGTTTGGCCAGCTCTATTTTTGGATCCATACATCACTTAAGATAGTCAAAAAGTTTTTTTTCCTTTCTTACATATTGATTTACTTCCTCTGTTAATTTTACGTGGGCTTGAAGAATTGGAACCCAGGTCTTTTCTATTTCTTTCTTTTTACCTCTTCTACCTGGGTCTCTGTCTATAAGACACTCCTCGAGACATGTTATTCTTTCTAAATTAAAAGAACCATTGGGTGGAAATGGCCTGTTTTCACTCTTAGTCCATTTTACCCTTTTTTTAGGTGGTCAATTGAAGACTGACGACAATTCTGGAGCATAAAATAGGCTGGTGTGCCCTTTGGTGGTGTTTTACTTGCTCCAGCACCCATTCTGGATGATTAAGATTTTTCACAGTTTCTGATCTCACAATCCTTTCGGTCAACCGAGTTCTCTACGCCCACTTCTCCTGGCTGTCACGTGGCTTGAAAAGGCTCTTAATTCGGGCTCAGCCTGGGTGTGCGAGATATGTTGACATGAACCAACCGTAGTTGATCAGTTACTGTTTCTTTTCTCAATCAATCCTTGTATTTTTCCCCCCGAATCACAATTTTCCCGAGTGACTCTTCCCGTTTCTCTAATTGCAATGTCGCACAAAAGTATTGAACACAACAGTATAACTAAGATAATTAACATCCACGTGGGTATACAAATCATAGCCTTCAACTCTATCTAAACAGAGTCAATTCTCAGTCTGTGTTGTACGCCATTACAGTCCTTAGCTTATCTTAATAAAATTTATGGTCCTATCACACAAGGACCCGGATCCTATCGTACAAGGACCCTGTCCCTTCTAAGGCAGTCCTATCGCACAAGGAACTTTCCTTTAGGGACTTGTATTATTCTATCAAACAAGAATAATTCCTTTATGGTCCTATCACACAAGGACCCTGATCCTATTGTTGATTTCTGGATTCTTTTACCTCAATCTGGTTCAGCAAAATTACTGAAACAAATACCGTTTGTGCTTTAAACAAAGCAAGCTTTTATTTAAAAAGCAAATCCCGATCGGGGACTTTATCAGACAGAAGGAATGCAAGTCTGTTCGAACGCACCCACTTCCTACGGACAAAGTGACGTTACATTGTCAAGGCACGATGGTTATACATTTTCAGCAAAAGATAACAAGATAGGGCTAGAGTGACATCCTAGTTCAGCCTATCTTCTTAGATCCCTCTTTCCCTTTGTCCACTCATAAGCCGACCTAAGTATGGTCTGATTTTAAACAAAGACCTTCTGTTAATGTTTCAGGTTAATAACATGATTTAATAAGACCTTGAGGTTTTTCTGCAAGCTGTGGGTTTTGTTTCAATACATGTTAGTGTTGTAACATTTCGCAGTCTCGAGTCTGAGATGTCATGGCTATTCCTCCATGAATTGTTTGTTAGCTTATACTGTCCCTATACAATTCCCACGTTCTCAACTTCAATGTCTCTATACATTTTTAAACATTCACATTCCCCCCTTTTATCATTCCATGATAACACTTAGGATCATTCTAGGAGTATCGCATTCATCCGTTCACACTCTATTTCCTGAATCATATTGTTGTTAGTGTCGAGTAGTTCTTTAGTTCGTTGGATCATAACTCGGGAGCCCTTGACCACAAGAGGGTTTGCTAACCTTGAAATCATTACTTTACAACAAAGGTTAAGGCAACCAAGAATTAGATAGGATCTCCAAGATCCATCTGATAGCCAATCAAACCAGCTAGATCCTTCTGCTGGTGTGGATAACTTCTTCACCTTCCTTCTTATGTGATCAGCGAGATTGGTTATGTTTTCTGAACTATCAGGAATGTAAGTGCAACATTCAGATCCTATCAGGGCACACGTTCCCCCTTTCTCAGCTAACAGGTAATTGAGGGCCATTCGGTTTTGTAATGCTACGGTCCTTATTGCTACCATTTCAGCTGTGATGCCCTCCAGAGCTTCAGCAGTATTGTATTGGCCCCCCTCCTCTCGTGATAGTTTGGCTCTGAATCCATCTGACAGTCTCAGTTAGGGTTAGTGGAACGGGGCGCAAAGGAATTCCCCCTTTGGAATGTATAGGGAATGTGAACACACCCAACATTTAGAAAAGTTCCCATTTTGCGCATAAACATAAGACATGTACAAAAAGGTGTTTACATGGAGCTCTCGTCTCTGTCTCCCCTCCCATGCGCCGAAACTGTCATATATCAACACTATTATACAGACTGTGGCATACAGACAGTTTCATCTTATGGCTCAGGATTCAGATAAATAGTCCAATTATTTTGCTGATTAAAAGAGTTCCGTTTTCCCGTCTCTCTTCTCAGGTCACCGTCGGTGTAGCTGGCTGTCTATCACTACGGGTAAAAGTTCAAACTGGTCCACGTTCCAATTAGGATGCCAACGGCCTTGTTCAGCTATGGAGAAGAGGATGTCTGGAACAGAAACAGGAGTTAGAATAACCAGTAAAATAGGTTCGTTAGAGGGTGGTGAGCTTGCAGTGGTGCAGGTGAACCCAGGCACTTTTCCCCTCAACCTTGGCTGCAGTGGGGGTAGTGAGTAACACCTGAAAAGGCCCCTCCCATTGTGGCTCTAATCCCTTCCGAATCCATACTTCCCTGGTGCCACGAAGGACAATTTGGGTAAAACTGGGAGGTCGAGGTGAGCATCTTGAACCTGGTTGTGAGCTAGTCGCAGAGCCTGAGTCAGAGAAAGAACATAGGTGGTCATCAGTCGAGCTGAGATACCATATCTAGGAACAATTTCCCTCATTAACACCTTAACAACAGTTTGAGCCTTATTGTCCAGGGTAGGGTAGGCTTCAATCCATCTGCTAAACACATCTACTATTAATAACATATTTGTAACACTGAACTTTTTGCAACTCAATGTAGTCCAACTGAAATGTCTCAAAGGGACCTTCAGGTAGGGGCGTTTTACCCCAATCACAGGGGACTCCCTTCCCTGGATTATGTTGCTGGCAAACCAGGCAACGACTACTGATGTTCTGGGTGAGCGCCTGGAGTCTAGGGTGCCACCAAGTAGCCAAAAGTGTGTCACTCGTGGTCCTTGCTCCACAATGAGTAGCAAAATGCATACATTCAATAACCCATAGAGCCAACTCATCAGACATGCAAGTCTGTTCCGCGGGAGTGGTTCAGAGTTTAGAAACATTGTCATAAGTACATCCATAATATTTCCACAACAGTTTATCTTTTTCAGGAGCGTCCTCCTGTGCTTTGATAACATCTTGGATGGTTGGCATTGGTTTTTCCGAGGCTAACTTATCCTTCGCAGGATTTTTAGTCTGACTCATCATTTTGGGCACTACCATCTGTTGGTCACGAGAGGCCTGTTTAGCCTCTTTGTCAGCACAGTGGTTCCCTATATCAACCGAGGATTTTCCGGTGGTGTGGGCGGTACATTTAACAACGGCAATGTGCTTGGGGAACATGAGGGCTTGCAACAAATCAGATACTAGCTGTTTATATCTCATTCCCCTGTGAGGTTAGGAATCCCCTATTTTTCCATAATTGTCCGAAATCATGGGCCACCCCAAAGGCATACCTAGAGTCGGTATAGATATTGACTTTGAGATCTTTGGCCAAGATACAGGCTCGGGTGAGGGCGAATAGTTCAGCTTGTTGGGCAGAATAAGCAGTTTCAAAAGCGGCAGATTCCAAGACCTGATTCTCCTGGTTTACTATGGCGTATCCTGAGATTCGTGTACCTTCTGGATTAATTCCGTCAACATACATAATACAGTCTGGATCTTCAATTGGTACATCAACAAAATCTTCCCTGACTGATGTGGCCTCTTAAATTAAAGATAAACAATCATGACTGGGTTCTTCCTCATCTTGGGGTGGCTCAGTAAGAAAACAGGCCGGATTAATTGCAGTACAGTGCCGAAAGGTCAGTTTAGGATTGCCTGTGATTTCAGTGGGTTCTGTCGGATAGAGGGCCAGTCCACATTGCCCTGCACTGGGATCTCAATCGGATCAATGGGAGTATAACCCACTTGGGAGTGGTCCTCAGCCCACACATGAGGATCCACATAGTCAGGTATTTGCACATCCCGGCTGGTGGGGTCAGCCTTGTCTATAGCCTGGCACACCATAACTTCCAAATCTTTAGTGTGGTGGGGCTCTTTTTTTCAACCACGCTGCCCCTCGCTGCAGGAGGAACGCCATCTTGCCTCTGTCCTCGAGGTCGACTGCCTTGATCCTTTGATCTTCTTCCCCAGGAGTCCTGCCACTGGAGCTGGGAAGGTATTTTTAGATCGTTCCAGTCGGATCATTGCCACGCAGTCGTGATGGATGGTCTGTTCCTCAGGTGCTGCACTGGTCTGTTCTCTGGTGCCTGGCCCAAGCAAAGGTGAGGTTTTGCTCTGCCTCTGAGCACGGGGGACATCGATTGCTGGAGTGAAGAGGTCTTCCCATTTCCACAAGGATCGTATGCTAGGGTCACGTGATAGGGTGCCTGCGGCAGGTCCAGAGACCACCACTGAGGGGTTCTAGTGGTATAATACTGCCGCTTAAGGGTTCCCTGTTTTACAATAATCCCATCATCTCCACACTCCAAATGCAACTGGAATTTGCAGAGGAGGTCTCTAGCCATCAAGTTACAGTCCAGATTGGTTGTGATAACAAATCGATGTTCCACCGATTCTTCCTGGTAACCCATTTTAACCGGTTCTGACACCGGGAATGTAGAGACTTGTCCCAGGAATCCTGACAGTCCCTGTGTTTCAGTGAAGGCAGGGAGTTTAAGCTTTGATTGTACAGAAGACATGAAGGCTCCCGTATCTATCAAGAAGGGTTGCCACTCATTCCGAATTTTTAACAATATCATCGGTTCGTCATCCGGGGAGGGTCCCTGCACAATCAAGCTGCGTAGTCAATACAAATCGGGGGGCGGTTGGCCAAAGGGGTTGTTCTGGGAGAAGTTAGTGTAAGATCCCCCTCCTCTTCCTCTTCCTTTTTCGTGCTGACGGGAGGGACAATTTCTATTCCAATGTCCTTCTTGCCCACAAATAAAGCATCCATCTCGTCTTTCCCAGCCCCGACCTCTTCCCATACCAGGCCGGGGACAGTAGGGCGGTCCGTAATTAGCAGGGCCCGGGCCATTTGGGCGTTTGATATAACCGTATCCCTGTTTATCCACCCAACCCTGCACGCAATACTGCGGTTCCATCTGGTATCCCCTTGGGTCGGGTTTTGGTCCTTCCACCCGAGGCGGCTCTTCCTTTCTAGTCACGTATTCAGTCTTGACCCGGGTTGGGGGCGCACCTCCCCCCTCTCCTTTCTTTTCCTGCCAATAATATTTAACCGCCCTTTCCATCTGGGCTTTACTATTATCTGCCCAATTATTTGTCTGGATAGCGTGAGGAAACGAATAGGGCAGGCATTGAAGTAGGATAGCGCAGAATTGAGGAGAATCCTCTCCTGCCCTGAAGGCATTATCTCCTGATTGACTCCCGTATATTTCAATCGGCAGTTTCTTCACGCTTGGGTTTAGTTTCTAATACTGTGGCCATACTAATGGGCTTCTGGAATGTCGTGGTGAGAGAATTGAAGATAGCGTTTAGGCGATCCTGGATATCGTTAGGGTGAGCAACCAACAATGCATCATGAGTAAATCGGGTGTGTTCAGTTGGGCTCAAGGTTTGCTTTACCAAGGCCCACAGGTCCCTTGATTCTGCATTATAAACTGAAATCGAGATATAGTTCTGCCCTTTCGAGTGTGAGATCTGGTCCTTTCGGCTATATTGCTTGTGAACTGGGGATCCGAATCGCTATCAGAGGATGAGGAGTCAGTTTGGGTTTGTTGCTTTGGTGGTATGGGGTTATTTTTAACTCCTCTTGCCGGAGTGTAAGGTGGAGGGTGTTGGGAAGAGGACTGGAGCAAGGGGCCGGGGGTGCGGGAGGCGCCGTTGGGCACTGAGTCAGTGACCACTCATCAATTTCATCAGCCTCGGTTAACACAAAGCCAGCCATTTGACTACGTAGTCGGTCAATACCTTTCTCAGAGGTCCCAGAGGATCTCTTAGTAAGTTTCTCGTGCGCACATTCTTTTTTTAAGACGTCTACAGTTTTAACATGTGTTCCCTCTGTCAATGAGAGTCCTAGTTTAATAGCATTTATTTGGCAACTTGACAGAAGTGATGCATCTTTTAATTTTTGACAATAGTGTTGCCATGTTGCAATTAAATTTTTGTCCCCTTTTCCTCGTCCCCTTCTCCAAATTAATCCCTGTGCTTTTTTTTGCTACCTCTACGCTTCTAGTGCCGCCTAGAGGCCACTGGTCATCTCCTAATAATTTGTTCAGGGCTCCTGATAATTTTCTAGAGTCTTCAGCTCTTTCAGGGAATTCCTCACATAACTTTTGTAGCGGACTATCCGCATCCGTTGTTTTATCCAACTGATTACCCATTTTCACGCTGTCCCTCGTATTACCGTGTCGTTACGCGTTCACGTCGTCGTGCGATTTGAACAAACTTAAAACAAACAGACTTTACTGAAACTAACACTGACTTTGAACAAACTCAAAATAAACAGACTTTACTAAATCTAACACTGATTTCCGCGTCGCCCCGTGGTTCGTGTCGCTGCGCGATTTGAAACACTTAAAATCCGTGTTGCCCCGCGGTTCGCGTCGCCGCGCGATTTGAAACACTTAAAATAAACAAACTTTACTAAATCTAACACTGATTTCCGTGTCGCCCCGCGGTTCGCGTCGCCGCGCGATATGAAACACTTAAAATAAACAGACTTACTGAAACCAGCACTGACTTTGATATCACCCCGCGGTTCGCGTTGCTGCGCGCTCGCGGTGCCGCACATCTCACGTCGCTACGCGTTTCAACCTGCTGCGCGTCTGCCAATGTTCACTTGGCCGCACGCTCGCGCCGCCGCACGTCCCGCGTCGCTACGAGTTTCAGCCTGCTGCGCGTCTGCGTCGGCCCACGTTCACTCGGCCGCACGCCCGTGCCGCCGCACGTCCCACGCCGCTGCGCGCTTATCTACCTTTCGAGTTGCTGCGTGATTTAAATTCAATCAGTGCCTAGACGGGCCAAGTGATATACGAGGTCGACGTCACACCTGACTTGAACACCTATCCTCTATTTAATTCCCCATAAGCCTTACTTAATTCCCTGTGAGCCTAATTTTCTAAATTTGATTTCTTATGAGCCTTATTTAATTTCTTTTAGTCTCCAAATTTCCCTATCCTGCGCAGTTTAAATCCAATCAGTCAATGAAAGCCCTAATTTAATGGAGTTTTTCTGCCAACTGGACAGGAGTGATTTTTTAGACTACAGTGGAATTTTTCTCATAATTTAAAATCTCAGAACATTTTTTTCCCAGCACCTATTTAGTACGTTACTTTTTTTTTGTCTTTTCCATAACTAGAGAAAAGTCTGGCACGTAGGCTGTGGATTGCTTTTCGTTATCTCAATTGTTCCAGCCTCAAGGTCGTGTTATTTAATATAATATATATATTTTTTAATCCTTTTGAATCCATCTCAGTTGTTTTGCTGTGCCTTCTCTGAATGTTTTCTTTCGACAAGTAAGTGAGCATGTTAAATCCTTTTTTTTTAACCACCGGGACCATGTAATTTTTTCTTTTTTTTTAACTCAACAAACCTTTGTGCATTTCCTGGCTCCGTAACTTATCATCCGAATATACATAATTCAATAAGGTTCACACTCTTAAACTTCCCACATACAGGACAACACTACGAAGGGTTAAAAAAAACTTTCATTCTGTTTGAAAAAGTAGGTGGAGATAAAACAAACCACAACTCCCCGGCTTTTTTTTTTACAGTAAAAATCACAAGCATTTCTCATTTAAACAGACGTTCACAAGAGTCTCTTTTCTTTCCTATTAATTTTTGGATCCATGATTGATCATCTATCCCTATCTAGCTCTAACTATAACCTATCTTTTCAAGTCGCCGCTTGGTTTGCGTCACCGCGCAATTTCCCTATCTCTATCCCTATTCTAAGTTTGAAAGGTATTCACCAGATTGTCCTGGATCTCGTTCAGACACTACCTGAGAACCAGCGAGTGGCTAAACTTTCCTCAGACTTTTGAAACTGGGGGAAACTGGAGCAGTATTGAAATCATACTCACTCCAGTGGCCACTTTCCCCTCGTCTCGTCCAAGGCTAGTCTGGCTCTTAATTCGCAAGTTTTCGGCAGTCGTCCGTTGAGATCCCACTTCTGACACCAAATGTTGATTTCTGGATTCTTTTGCCTCAATCTGGTTCAGCAAAATTACTGAAACAAATACCGTTTGTGCTTTAAACAAAGCAAGCTTTTATTTAAAAAGCAAATCCCGATCGGGGACTTTATCAGACAGAAGGAATGCAAGTCTGTTCGAACGCACTCACTTCCTACGGACAAAGTGACGTTACATTGTAAAGGGACGATGGTTATACATTTTCGACAAAAGATAACAAGATAGGGCTAGAGTGACATCCTAGTTCAGCCTATCTCTTTTGGTCCCTCTTTCCCTTTGTCCATTCATAAGCCGACCTAAGTATGGTCTGATTTTAAACAAAGTCCTTCTGTTAATGTTTCAGGTTAATAACATGATTTAATAAGACCTTGAGGTTTTTCTGCAAGCTGTGGGTTTTGTTTCAATATGTGTTAGTGTTGTAACATTTCGCAGTCTCGAGTCTGAGATGTCATGGCTATTCCTCCATGAATTCTTTGTTAGCTTATACTGTCCCTATACAATTCCCACGTTCTCAACTTCAATATCTCTATACACTATCACACAAGGATCATCGATCGATAGTGCTCTTTTTTTTTTTACCTTTTCCTAATGAAAATCTCCCCGGGCTGATTCCAGATCGGATATTTTCAGGATCAGATCCCTTCTGCCTACAAGCTGAGAAGGAAATGATTACAAAAATAACGTTATCTCTTAAATGTCGAGTCTCGTAGATCGCAGTACCTCCACTGTGGACAACAGATTACATATGCGATTCAACAGTAAAGAGACCTCTTGTGAGCAAAAGGCTCACCTTATTCTGGCCAGTGAAGCCCTTCACTGAAGAGACACTATGCTGGCATCTGTTTACTCACAGGGTAGAGAGTAAGCGATCTCGGTGGAACCGCCAAGAATTAACTGTCGAAATCTTGACTCTCAATATACAACTCCAACACAATCAGCTCCGGTAGATATTCCTTTAATTTTTACTTGCAGCAAGGAAGAGTCTCACTGAGTCAAAGGCTAAGCGACGACTCCCAAAATGATACAGTTTCACAAAGTATTTATACAGTAAAAAACAAGTTATGGTTCCATCCTGTGTATCGGTTCTACCTTTGCAATCAGCGAAAACAGATAAAGAGTTAATGATTACCACATCCTTGTCTTTACATTTTTCTCAAATGTCTCTTTTGTGAGTGATTTTGCTGGGCCAGACAGCAATGACTCGATTAGGGTGTGATAATGTGCTATTACCAGCTTTTCATTGTTTTAGGATTGTCCAGTTTCCCAGCCAGTTATTTGGGCCCATGATTTCCATAGTGGTTGATTGGGTACTTGGCTTCTTGCATATTATGGATGAGTTCTGTACAAGAGATAATGGCTGGTAATTTGAGTATCTCTTAGGGGGTGAATTGATAATAAAGGGGAGCACAATGGTGGTACTTATCTCAGTAAGACAGTCTTAATGTTGTCTGGTGGCTATTAATCAGCTATCAGCAGTTTCAGTCAGGGTTAGCATGTTTATGTAAACAGACTGTCTGTTGCAGCTGTTTCTAGCAGGGCCTGGACTCTATTTTGTTTTATGGCAAAAAGGGTACAAAAAAATTGTAATGCAACTTTAAAAAATACATTTCCAGAGAGGGTAACCAGTGAGTGTAGAACTGAACCCAGCTACAGTCAGCATCTAGAACTGTCTGCTCTGATTTTCTTTCCTGTACACAGTCACAACTTTTAAAAACTGCTTTTACAGGGTATTAGAAGGGGAGGATTTGCAGATGAGAAACTCAAACCAAACATCTCGTCAAAATTTGAGAGTCACTCGATACATCAGGTCCTGAATATCATCGGCCTTGAATGTGGAAAGAGAAATGTTTGAACCAGTTACACAGCCTGAAAAAACATCGCACCATTGACAGCGGGGAGAAACCGTACACGTGTTGTGTGTGTGGACGAGGCTTCAACTGATCGTCCAACCTGGAGAGTCACAAGGATACCCACACCATGGAGAAACCGTGGAAATGTGGGGACTGTGAGAAGTGATTCAATTACCCATCCCAGCTGGAAACTCATCGACGCAGTCACACCGGGGAGAGGCCGTTCATCTGCTCAGTGTGTGGTAAGGGTCACTTGGTCACACCACCTGCTGAGACACGAGCGAGTTCACGTGTAATTGCAGGAATTAGATTCTGCTGTTACCGCCACTGTTAATCACATCCAGGACTGAACCATGTTCAGTCTGACAGGTGTTGCTGTATCTGCTGATGATAATAATCCCTATAACTGGACTGGAGTTTAATATTGAGAAATTGTTGATTGTGATCGCGGGGCTTAGTGTCCTTTTAAGAAACACTGTCTGAGGTCTTTCCTTCAATTCAGGGACTCTCATCAGAAATTAGTTTACAAAAAATTATGAAATTTTACTTCAATCTTGTATTAATCTTTGATACATAATCTACAATTCAGTGTCATAGAAACATAGAAAATAGGTGCAGGAGTAGGCCATTCGGCCCTTCGAGCCTGCACCACCATTCAATAAGATCAATGCTGATCATTCCCTCAGTACCCCTTTCCTGCTTTCTCTCCATACCCCTTGATCCCCTTAGCCGTAAGGGGCACATCTAACTCCCTCTTGAATATATCCAATGAACTGGCATCAACAACTCTCTGTGGCATGGAATTCCATAGGTTACCAACTCTCTGAATGAAGAAGTTTCTCCTCATCTCAGTCCTAAATGGCCTACCCCTTATCCTAAGACTGTGTCCCCTGATTCTGGACTTCCCCAACATCGGGAACATTCTACCCGCATCGAACCTGTCCAGTCCTATCAGAATCGTATATGTTTCTATGAGATCCCCTCTCATCCTTCTAAACTCCAATGTATAAAGGCCCAGTTGATCCAGCCTCTCCTCATATGTCAGTCCTGCCATCCCGGGAATCAGTCTGGTGAACCTTCGCTGCATTCCCTCAATAGCAAGAACATCTTTCCTCAGATTAGTAGACCAAAACGGAACACAATATTCCAGGTGAGGCCTCACCAAGGCCCTGTACAACTGCAGTAAGACCTCCCTGCTCCTATACACAAATCCCCTAGCTATGAAGGCCAACATACCATTTCCCTTTTTCACCGCCTGCTGTACCTGTATGCCAACCTTCAATGACTGATGAACCATGACTCCCAGGTCTCGTTTCACCTCCCCTTTTCCTAATCTGCCGCCATTCAGATAATATCCTGTCTTCGCGTTTTTGCCCCCCAAGTGGATAACCTCAGACTTATCCACATTATACTGCATCTGCCATGCATTTGCCCACTCACCTAACCTGTCCAAGTCACCCTGCAGCCTCCTAGCATCCTCCTCACAGCTCAAACCGCCACCCAGTTTAGTGTCATCTGCAAACTTGGAGATATTACACTCAATTCCTTAATCCAAATCATTGATGTATATTGTAAAGAGCTGGGGTCCCAGCACTGAGCCCTGCGGCACTCCACTAGTCATGGTCACTGCCTGCCATTCTGAAAGGTTCCACCGATTAACATCTTCAGTGAGAAAGTGCTGATTAATCCTTGCTGACAATAGTGGAGAATGGAGAGCCCCAAATATTGCCCCTCCCATCTGGTACAACAATCCACTCGGCCCGGGAATGGAGACAAGTCCTGTCCAAGTAACAGGCAGAGTTTAATCTTTCTGGTCCTGTGGAGTTGGTATGTACCGGACAGGAGGAGATTGGTGTCAGTAACTGTGGGGTGGGTTTATATCAGACAGGAGGAGATTGGTGTCAGTGACTGTGGGGTGGGTTTATATCAGACACGGGGGGATTAGTGTCAGTGACTGTGGGATGGGTTTATATCAGACAGCAAATTAGTGCAAATGGAGTGATGTCACCTGCAAGGTTCTACATAAGAACAAAAGTATTGGAGCAGGAGTCTGCCATTCAGCCCCTCGAGCCTGCTCTGCCATTCAATACGATCATGGACTCAGCTCCACTTCCCCAACCGCTCCCCATAACCCCTTATCATTTAAGAAACTGTCTATCTCTGTCTTAAATTTATTCAATGACCCAGCTTCCACAGCTCTATGAGGCAGCGAATTCCACAGATTTCCAACCAGAGGAAATTTCTCCTTATCTCCGTTTTAAATGGGCGGCCCCTTATTCTAAGATCATGCCCTCTAGTTCTAGTCTCCCCCATCAGTGGAAACATCTTCTCTGCATCCACCCTGTCAAGCCCCCTCATAATCTTACACGTTTCGATAAGATACCCTGTGAAAATTCTGGTGGATCGTCGGGAATGTGAGTAATCGGGATCCCCTGTGTAAATAATTACAGAATCACAGCATCCTTATCATGCACAGAGGAATCTTTACTCAGACTCTAAACTATGCTGTACCTGCCCTGGGAGTGTTTGATGGGACAGTGTAGAGGGAGCTTTACTCTGTATCTAACCCTGTGCTGTACCTGCCCTGGGATTGTTTGATGGGACAGTGTAGAGGGAGCTTTACTCTGTATCTAACCCCGTGCTGTACCTGCCCTGGGAGTGTTTGATGGGACAATGTAGAGGGAGCTTTACTCTGTATCTAACCCCCTGTACCTGCCCTGGGATTGTTTGATGGGACAGTGTAGAGGGAGCTTTACTCTGTATCTAACCCCCTGTACCTGCGCCTGGAGTGTTTAATGGGACAGTGTGGAGGGAGTGTTACTCTGTATCTAACCCGTGCTGTACCTGCCCTGGGACTTTAATAATAACTTTTATTTACATAGCGCCTTTAACATAGTAAAATGTCCCAAGGTGCTTCACAACAGAGTTACAAGACAAAACAGATAAATTTGACACCAAGCCACAAAAGAAGAAATTAAGGCAGATGACCAAGAGCTTGTTTAAAGAGGTAGCTTTTAAGGAGCGTCTTAAAGAGGAAAGAGAGGCGGAGGGGTTTCGGGAGGGAGTTCCAGAGCTTGGGGCCCAGGCAGCTGAAGTCACGGCCACCAATGGTTGAGCAATTATAATCAGGGATGCTCAAGAGGCCAGGATTAGAGGAGCACAGATATCTATCTTCTTCGTGTTTAAAAATGAATTTGAGGGCTGCATTCCTTATAGAGTTACAATGTAAAGGTCAAGGGAAGAAAAACTGATATAGAAATTACCCACAGCCTAAAGATACAAAAGATTGTAAAGGGCCCAAGATTCACTTATTCACAGTAGAATATTAGTGGAGGTGGCAAATTAAATCAATCATTTTGGGAGAGATCACAAAATATGGAAAGGGACTGGAAAGAGAAAAATGTGGTGCCACTTTACAAAAATCATTTTTTTAAAAAAAGCTCATGATATCCTGGGCTTCATGAATAGAGGTGTTGTGGAGTACAAGAGCGTGGAAATTATGATGAAGCTGTATAAAACACTGGTTCGGCCTCAACTGGAGTATTGTGTCTGCAGGGAATCGGTGCTGGGACCTCAACTATTTACAATCTATATTAATGACTTGGATGAAGGGACCGAGTGTAATGTAGCCAAGTTTGCCAATGGTACAAAGATGGGTGGGAAAGCAAATTGTGAGGAGGACACAAAAAATCTGCAAAGGGATATAGACAGGCTAAGTGAGTGAGCAAAAATTTAGCAGATGGAGTATAATGTGGAGGTTATCCACTTTGGCAGAAAAAATAGAAAAGCAAATTATAATGTAAATGAAGAAAAAATGCAAAGTGCTGCAGTACAAAGGGACCTGGGGGTCCTTGTGCATGAAACACAAAAAGTTAGTATGCAGGTACAGCAAGTGATCAAGAAGGCAAATGGATGCTGGCTTTTATTGCAAGGGGGATAGAGTATAAAAGCAGAGAAGTCCTGCTACAACTGTACAGGGTATTGGTGAGGCCACACCTGGAGTACTGCGTACAGTTTTGGTCTCCGTATTTAAGGAAGGATATACTTCCATTGGAGGCTGTTCAGAGAAGGTTCACTAGGTTGATTCCGGAGATGAGGGGATTGACTTATGAGGATAGGTTGAGTAGGTTGGGCCTATACTCATTGGAGTTCAGAAGAATGAGAGGTGATCTTATCAAAACATACAAGATAATGAGGGGGCTCGACAAGATGGATGCAGAGAGGATATTTCCACACAGGGGAAACTAAAATGAGGGGGCATTCGCAGAATAAGGGGCCGCCCATTTAAAATTGAGATGAGGAGGAATTTCTTCTCTCGGAGGGTTGTAAATCTGTGGAATTTTCTGCTCCAGAGAGCTGTGGAGGCTGGATCATTGAATATATTTAAGGCGGAGATAGACAGATTTTTTGAGTGATAAAGGAGTAAAGGGTTATGGGGAGCGGGCAGGGAAGTTGAGCAGAGTTCATGATCAGATCAGTCATGATATTGAATGGCGGACTAGGCTCGAGGGGCCAAATAGCCGACTCCTGCTCCTATTTCTTATGTTCTTATACTGGATGTATTGGTTGTAATCTACCAAAATTCCCTGGATTCTGGAGAGGTCCCAGCGGACTGGAAAACCACAAATGTAACGCCCCTATTCAAGAAAGGAGGGAGAGAGAAAGCAGGAAACTATAGACCAGTTAGCCTAACATCTGTCATTGGGAAAATACTGGAGTCCATCATTAAGGAAGTAGTAGCAGGACATTTAAAAAACCATAATACAGTCAAGCAGAGTCAGCATGGTTTTATGAACGGGAAGTCACATTTGACAAATTTGCGCGAGTTCTTTGAGGATGTAACGAGCAGGGTGGATAAAGGGGAACCAGTAGATGTGGTGTATTTGGATTTCCAGAAGGCATTCGATAAGGTGCCACATAAAAGGTTACTGCACAAGATAAGGGGTCACGGGGTTGGGGGTAATATATTAGCATGGATAGAGGATTGGCTAACTAACAGGAAACAGAGAGTCGGGATAAATGGGTCATTTTCCAGTTGGCAAACTGTAACTAGTGGGGTACCGTTGGGATCAGTGCTGGGCCGCAACTATTTACAATCTATATAAATGACTTGGATGAAGGGACCGAGTGTAATGTAGCCAAATTTGCTGATGATATAAAGATAGGTGGGAAAGCAAGTTATGAAGAGGACACACAGAATCTGCAAAGTGATATAGATAGGCTAAGTGAGTGGGCAAAAAATTGGCAGATGGAGTATAATGTGGGAAAGTGTGAGGTTATCCACTTTGGCAGGAAAAATAAAAAAACAAATTATTATTTAACTGGAAAAAAATTACAAAATGCTGCGGTAAAGCAGGATCTGGGGGGTCCTTGTGCATGAAACACAAAAAGTTAGCATTCAGGTACAGCAAGTAATTAGGAAGGCAAATGGAATGTTGGCCTTTATTGCAAGGGGGATGGAGTATAAAAGCAGAGAGGTCTTGCTACAACTGTACAGGGTATTGGTGAGACCACACCTGGAGTACTGCGTACAGTTTTTGGTCTCCGTATTTAAGGAAGGATATACTTATATTGGAGGCAGTTCAGAGAAGGTTCACTAGGTTGATTCTGAGATGAATGGGTTATCTTATGAAGAAAGGTTGAGCAGGTTGAGCCTATACTCATTGGAGTTTAGAAGAATGAGAGGGGATCTTATTTAAACATATAAGATAATGAGGGGGCTCGACAGGGTAATGATGTTTCTTCTCGTGGGGGAATCTAGAACTAGGGGGCATAGTTTCAGAATAAGGAGAAACAAAAATGAATCTTTGGAATTCTCTACTCCAGAGAGCTGTGGAGGCTGGGTCATTGAATATATTCAAGGTGGAGATAGACAGATTTTTAAACGATAATGGAGTCAAGGGTTATGGGGAACGGGCAGGGAAGTGGAGTTGAGGCCAAGATCAGATCAGCCATGATCTTATTGAATGGTGGAGCAGGCTCGAGGGGCCAAATGGCCTACTCCTACTCCTATTTCTTATGTTCTTACAGGAAAAATGTGATTGCACTAAATATGGTAGAGATGAGATTTACGAGGATGTTGCCTGGACTGGAGAATTTTAGCGAGGAGGAAAGATTGGATGAGCTGGGTTTGTTTCCTTTGGAAGCGAGGAGGCTGAGGGGAGACCTCATTGAGCTGTATAAAATTATGAGGGGCCGAGATAGAGTGTGAAGAGGGAAATTACGAATCTTTAAAATAGTAAATAATTGTGCCATTTTAAAACTGAGCTAACATATTTTAAAATGGAACCTACAGACTGTGGGAACACTCCACGAGAAAGCAAAACTTTCCAGTTCGCAGACCAAAGACCCTGGGAGGCAAGAATAGAGAGATAACATAGAAACTGAATTAAATAACAAGATAAGGATAGGATAGAAATGAACGACCATAATCATATCCGGAATTACCATTTAAGGCATCTAGAATCCAGATTGGAGGAAGCGCTGTACTGATCAATCATGCATTAATCAATCATCATGCATTAATTGTAACTTGTGTAATTACGTAATGACTTAATTTGAAACTGTATAAAGGACAATGTCTCCAGTCATTTCGCTGAGCGTTCCTTAGGGAATAGCTCCTGTGCCGGTTTGCATTAATTAATAAAACTGCATTTACTTTAAGGCTAACGGACTCCGAGTGGTGGTTTGAAGTTAACCCTTACACAGTGGATACGAAGGGCCTATTTCCATTAGTAGAGGGGTCAATAACCAAGGGGCATAGATTTAAATTAATTGGTAGGAGGTTTAGAGGGGATTTGAGGGAAAAGAAATTCACCCAGAGGGTGGTGGGGGTCTGGAACTCACTGCCTGAAAGGGTGGTAGAGGCAGAAACCTTCATCACATTTAAAAAGTACTTGGATTTGCACCTGAACTGCCGTAACCTGCAAAGCTGCAGACCGAGAGCTGGAAAATGGGATTAGGCTGGATAGCTTTGTCGGTCAGCACGGACATGATGGGCCAAAATGGACTCCTTCCTTGCTGTAAATTTCTTTAATGATTCTATGATTCTGTTTTCTATATGAGGACACCTAAATCTCTCTGAGCACCAACATTTATTAGTTTTACATAATTTTAAAAATAGTTTTTCTATTTTCTATCAAAATGAATAACCTCACATTTCCCCACATTATACTCCATCTGCTACCTTATTGCCCACTCACTGAACCTGTCTATATTCCTTTGCGTCCTCCTCACAGCAGACTTTCCCACCTAGCTTTGTATCGTCGTCAAACTTGGATACAGTACACTTGGTCCCTTCATCCAAATCATTAATATAGATTGTAAATAGCTGAGGCCAAAGCACTCACACCTCACTAGTTACAGACTTCCAACCGGAAAATGACCGGGTTTATCCCTTCTCTCTGTTTTTTATCCGTTAACCAAATCCTCTATCCCAACTCCACGAGCTCTTACCTTGCATAGAAACCTTTTATGTGGCACTATATCAAATGCCTTTCGGAAATCCAAAAATATTCCATCCACTGGTTTCCCTTCATCCATTCTGCTAGTTACATCCTCAAATAATAAATTTGTTAAATGCAATTTCCCTTTCATAAAACCATGTTGATTCTGCCTGATCATACCATGATTTTCTAAGTGCCCGGTTACCATTTCTTTAGTAATGGATTCCAGCATTTTCCCAATGACTGATGTCAGGCTAACTAGCCTGTGTTTCCCGTTTTCTCTTTCCCTTCTTTCTTGATCATGAAGGAGAGATAGAAATCCAGAGTGACCCCCCATGGGCCTGTCCATTCTGGACTTACAAATTGCTGTATCATCATAGGCAGTCCCTCAAAATCGAGGAAGACTTGCTTCCACTCTAAAAGTGAGTTCTCAGGTGACTGAACAGTCCAATATGGGAATTACAGTCTCTGTCACAGGTGGGACAGACAGTGGTTGAAGGAAAGGGTGGCTGGGGAGTCTGGTTTGCCGCACGCTCCTTCCGCTGCCTGCGCTTGTTTCGTGCATGCTCTCGGCGATGAGATTCGAGGTGCTCAGCGCCCTGCTGGGTGCTCTTCCTCCACTTAGGGCGGTCTTTGGCCAGGGACTCCCAAGTGCTGGTGGGGATGCTGTACTTTAGCAGGGAGCACAGGAGATTCAGCAGCTGGCCGATAGCCATGACGTGCGAGGATTCTTCACCGCAGTTAAGGCCCCGACCTGCGAGAGACTATCAGCGGAAGGTTGGAGCCATAAAAGGAGTTGCGAGCAGCAGCCATGAGCAGCGCGGGGGCATACCACGGCAAGGTACAGCGCAAGCTGGTGCAGGAGGGCGACGGCAGCGAAGAGGGATGTCATCAAGGTCCAGGTCGGTGATTGGAGCGTGGGCAGGTACAGCAGGAGCGGCGAGGTCGGGGCGAAGGAGCTGCAAGAGATTGTAGAGGGACGTGATCGAGGCCCAGCAGAGGCGTGAGTTCGGGGCCCAGAAGAGGCGAAGGCCCAGTGGCAGTACGGGCCAGCCCACACTGCAATATGTGAGCGCACTAGGTCCATGCAGCAGAGCTGGTCTCCAGTCGTCCTGGTTAACCCTTGCCACGGGACCAAGGAGCTCTGTCAAGCTCGTATGGTGGCTGGTGTGCAACGGTCATCACACGTTAAAAAAATCCATGCACAGGCATCTTCCAGCCTTCAGAATGTAGTTTAGGATCTGGAATATTAGGTCCCTCATTGAAACACCTGTGAACTCATCCCTTTTTGGCATGGAAGCAAGCCATCCTCATTTCGAGGGACTGCTTATGATGATGATGATGTCGTCCACCTAAGGCCCAAGCACCCAAGGCCCCACCCCACTGCTGGCCAAGAACGGGGAGACACTCATTAAATTGCTGTATGAGCCAGGCCCCGAGAGCTGGTCCAGGAGAGGATCCTCCGTCTTACCCTTGCCCCTCCGCTGCGGGTGGCCAAGGATTGGGAGCGTGGGGCTGAGTGTCAGCAAGAGGAGCAGCCCCTCCAAGCAACTATCCGGGGGCTGCAGCCTCTCACACTGAATATCTCCATGGCCCACCGACCCCTCTAGGAGCAAACATCACCTGCGGCCTGCGAATGGGGGAAGGCCATTGAGCACCTGTTACCCAGGATGCTCCATCTCCCGGGCTCCGGGAGCCGGTTGGGAACAGGGACCCTGAAGCCCCGCCACTCTGCTCCCAGCCAGAGCATGCGCCGTGACCCCGCCTTGTCCAAGATGGCGGCCAGTGACCCCGCGCGGCCGGACCTGTCACCGCGGTGCAAAGACGGAACCTGAGGTCGACACCGGGAGTTTATAAAGAATCCCAGCCTAGCCGCGGGTGCAATTCCTCCGCTGCGCTCACAATCTCTTCCCGTCTCCCGGTACCGCCTGTCCGACCGGAGTCTGTCTCCACCGCCCGCGCATGCTCAGTGAGGGAGATCCGGGCTCAGCCCCGCCCCCCCACACACTCTGATTGGTTGGAGGACCAACCGCCCGCTCGGTCCTCCAGCCCCGCCCTCGGTCTTCCTATTGGTCCGGAGCTGCCGTCATTCCGCCGGGCAGTGTGAGCTGAGCATACGCGATCGGTCGGCCGGTGGGTGAGAGATGGGCGGAGGCCCCAGGCCAAACTCCACATTATCCGCCTCACTGTGGGCCTCAGGCCCCGAACAACAAGCTCCGGCCTTTGCTCCGAGCGGGGCCCCCGGGGGAGGGGTAGCTGCGGGACTTTCTCCCGGTGACAGGCCGGGGAACGGCCGCCATCTTGCTGGGGCAGGGGCAGCAGGGCGCATGCGCAGCCTTTCCCTGGGCCAGGAACCAGGAGGAGAGAATGTTGTGAATTTCTATCCTGGACTCACAGTCAGGGCTTTTGTAAAGTGCTGTTCCAGGCTGTGAGAAGGGCAGCATTTACAGGCCGCAAACTCACACCCAACATCAACTCAACGCCCCAGGGCAAAAGCTGACTGCTCTCATTCTATTTCATTCTGTGTAAACTCTTTTTACAGGATATTAGAAGGGGAGGATTTACAGCCGGGAAACTCAAACCCAACATCACGTCAAGATATCACACAGTCTCTCCATTCCTCAGGGCCTGAATATCAGCAGCCATTTAACGTGGAAGGAGAAATGTTTGCCTGTTCTGTCTGTGGGAAAAGATTTCAAACATCAGTATGACTGGAAAAGCCCTGAGACACACACACACCCGAGTGAGAGTGTTCCAGTGTACTGACTGTGAAAAGAGCTTTCACCAGTTACACAGCCTGAAAAAACATCGCACCATTCACAGCGGGGAGAAACCGTACACGTGTTGTGTGTGTGGACGAGGCGTCAACTGATCGTTCAACCTGGAGACACACAAGGACACCCACACCATGGAGAAACCGTGGAAATGTGGGGACTGTGGGAAGGGCTTCTATTACCCATCTAAGTTGGAAACTCATCGACGCAGTCACACCGGGGAGATGCCATTCACCTGCCCCGAATGTGGGAAGGGATTCAATTACCCGTCTGAGCTGAAAAATCATCGACGCAGTCACACTGGGGAAAGGCCGTTCACCTGCTCCGAGTGTGGGAAGGGATTCACTCACTCGTCCATTCTCCAGACACATCAGCGAGTTCACACTGACGAGAGACCATTCAGTTGCACTCACTGTGGGAAGAGGTTCAAGCAATCGTCCAACCTCACTCTACACCAGCGAATTCACACGGGGGAGAGGCCATTCACCTGCTTCGTGTGTGAGAAGGAATTCATTCACTTATCCCACCTGCTGACACACCAGCGAGTTCACACTGGGGAGAGACCATTCTCCTGCTCTGTGTGTGGGAAGAGATTCACTCGTTCATCCGAGCTTCTGACACACCAACGAATTCACACTGGGGAGAGGCCGTTCACCTGTTCAGTGTGTGGGAAGAGATTTAATCGATCATCCAACCTGCTGAGACACCAACGAGTTCACATGTGACTGCAGGCACATCCAGGACTAAACCATGTTCATTCTGAGAGTTAAGGTTTGTTTCTACTGATATTAATAACCCCTATGACTGGGCAGGAGTTTAATATTTTGGATATATAGTTGATTGACTTGTTGGGGCTGCAGTGTCTTTTCCAACATTACAACAGTGACTACACTCCAAATGTAATTTATTGGCTGTAAAGCACTTTTAAGACATCCAGTGGTCGTCAAAGGTGCTTCATAAATGTAAGTCTTTTAGAATCGCTGTCTGATCTTTCCCCTTAATTCAAGGACTCTCATAAGAAATTAGTTTTCAATAAAATTCTGAACATTTCAATCCTATATTAATCTATCATAATCCACAATTCAGTGTCTGAAAGGTTCCACCGATTAACATCTCCAATTAGAAAGTGCTGATTAATCCTTCCTGACAATTCTCACTGACTTGCACATTACACACAGTGGCCCCTCCATTATCCACCAGAAAGGGGAATGGGAATTGATGGGGAATTGAGAGCCCCCAAATGCTGCCCCTCCCATCTGGTACAGCGATCCCCTCGGCCCGGGAATGGAGACAAGTAACGGGCCGAGTTTAATCTTTGACAGCCTGTGGGGTTGGTTTATATCAGACAGGAGGAGATTGATGTCTGACTGTGGGGTAGGTTTATATCAGACAGGAGGAGATTGGTGTCAGTGACTGTGGGGTAGGTTTATATCAGACAGGAGGAGATTGGTGTCAGTGACTGTGGGGTAGGTTTATTTCAGACAGGAGGAGATTGGTGTCAGTGATTATGGAGTTGATTTATATCAGACAGGAGGAGATTGGTGTTGGTGACTGTGGGGTAGGTTTATATCAGACAGGAGGAGATTTCTGTCAGTGACTGTGGGGTAGGTTTATTTCAGACAGGAGGAGATTGGTGTCAGTGACTGTGGGGTAGGTTTATATCAGACAGGACGAGATTGGTTCTGGCTGTGGGTGGGGCTGGTTTATATCAGACAGGAGGAGATTGGTTCTGGCTGTGGGTGGGGCTGGTTTATATCAGAAAGGAGGAGATTGGTGTCAGTGATTATGGAGTTGATTTATATCAGACAGGAGGAGATTGTGTCGGTGACTGTGGGGTAGGTTTATATCAGACAGGAGGAGATTGGTGTCAGTGACTGTGGGGTGGGTTTATATCAGACAGGACGAGATTGGTGTCAGTGACTGTGGGATGGGTTTATGTCAGACAGGAGGAGATTGGTGTCCGTGACTGTGGGATGGGTTTATATCAGACAGGAGGGGATTGGTGTCAGTGACTGTGGGGTGGGTTTATATCAGACAGGAGGGGATTGGTGTCAGTGACTGTGGGGTGGGTTTATATCAGACAGGAGGAGATTGGTGTCAGTGACTGTGGGTGGGTTTATATCAGACAGGAGGAGATTGGTGTCAGTGACTGTGGGGTGGGTTTATATCAGACAGGAGGAGATTGGTGTCAGTGACTGTGGGGTAGGTTTATATCAGACAGGAGGAGATTGGTGTCAGTGACTGTGGGGTGGGTTTATATCAGACAGGACGAGATTGGTGTCAGTGACTGTGGGTGGGGCTGGTTTATATCAGACAGGAGGGGATTGGTGTCAGTGACTGTGGGTGGGGCTGGTTTATATCAGACACGACAAACTAGTCAAACTGGGTAGAACCATCGGAACTGACACGTCAGAGCCCGAGGCCCTGTCCCCACATGGAGTGGGATCCTGCGCAAGTTCCACTGGGTCAGGGACTAAAGAGTCCGTGCAAGGGGGCTGTGGGGAAAGGGCAGTGGAGTGGGACTAGCTGAGCTGCTCTTGCAGAGAGCTGGCACGGGCTTGACGGGCCGAAAGGCCTTCCATACTGTATCCTTTCTATAATTCTATTGGTGAACAGTAACAACAACTTGTATTTATATAGCACCTTTCACTTAGTACAACGTTCCAAGGCGCTTCACAGGAGTGTTATAAAACAATATTTGACACCGAGCTGCATGAGATATTAGGGCAGATGACCAAAAGCTTGGTCAAAGAGGTAGGTTTTAAGTAACGTCTTAAAGGAGGAAAGAGAGGAAGAGGTGTGGAGAGATTTCGGAAGGGAATTCCGGAACTTAGGGCCCAGGCAGCTGAAGGCATAGCCGCCAATGGTGGAACAATTAAAGTTGGGGATGCTCAAGAGGCCAGAATTAGAGGAGTGCAGACATCTCAGGATGGGGTGGAGAAGGGGTTGTGGTTGTGGGGCTGGAGATTACAGAGATAGGGAGGGGCGAGGCCATGATGGTGTTTGAAAACAACGATAAGAATTTTAAAATTGAGGCGTTGCTTAACTGGGAGCCAATGTAAGTCAGCGAGCACAGGGGCAATGGGTGAGCGGGACTTGGTGCGAGTTAGGATGCGGACAGCCGAGTTTAGGATCACCTCTAGTTTACGGAGGGTAGAATGTGGGAGGCCAGCCAGGAGTAGTTAAGTCTAAAGGTAACAAAGGTATGGATGAGGGTTTCAACAGCGGATGAGCTGAGGTGGAGACAGACGATGTTACGGAGGTGGAACTAAGCGGCCTTAGTGATTACTTCCTAATCAGTAGTTCAGGGTGTTTTAAATTTGCGGGGTGGAAGGTTATAACAGAATATTTTTAAAGAAGTGTTACTCCACCTTTAAATGAAACCTTAGTCACTCTGTAAAATTCTGATGTCTTTCAAAATTAAACAAATTAAATGCAGCTTCAAAAAAAGTGAGACATTTTTGAAAGTCTTAAGTCACTAAAATAGAAAGGGTTACAGTCCCTGTACTGAGTGCAGAATGGAGCGACTGCTAATTGGAGCTCTGTTGGTGAAGTCCTCCGACATCCCAAGGTAAACAAGCCTGTTCCTTTAAATATAAAATCAGAGAAAGGGAGTCACTGTCCCTTTAAATATCTACCCCCACTGCAGTTCAGGAGATATAATTGGCCTCAGTACCACGGGGCTAACTACGAGTAAAGGTCAGCCAGTGCCCCTTCTCTCGATGCTGATCTGGTGACCTCAGCTGGGAATTGTGTGGATGTCAGTTGAGGACAGGATTGGATTGGGCTGTGACGCCGACCACAGTGGAAACCCAGCTGACACTCACTGCGTCAGTTCATGCATGACCAATGTAGGAACAGGAGGAGGACATTCAATGTGACCATGGCTGATCTGTATCTTAACCCCATCCACCCGGCTTGCCTCCATATTGCTTAATACCCTGGGCTAAAATATCTGCCCATCTCATATTGTGTCTGTAAGCACTCTAGTAATGACTCCATGAGGCAAGGTATTGTACTTGAACTGTGGTGACCTTAGTCTATTTATTACAGCTCCTGAGTGAGGGTACAGTAAAGTGAACTCCCTTTTATACCTGGTTACCTGTCGTGTACAGGTGACCCCGAGGTCTCCACCAGTTGCACACTCTGGTGGTACAAGCATAGAGTATACAGTGTGAAGGTACATCAGTAATCTTATGTAACTGTACATTGAGTGTACAAGGAGCATATTTATATTATACATACACAACATCTCAGATTTAAAATTATTCATTGAGCTCGTATCTATTGCTTTGTGTGGGAGAGAGTTCCACATTTGGACCACCCGTTGTGTGAAGAAGTGGTTCCCAACTTCTCTCCCGAATGGCCTGGCTCCGATGTTAAGGTTACTTCCCGTTGTCCCAGACTCTCCCACCAGCGGAGAAAGTTTCTCCCTATCCTAACAATTCCTTTCAAAATCAACCACCTCAGGCAAATCCCCTTGTAACTTTTGATACTCCAGGGAAGACAAGCCTGGTTTATGTAATCTCATAATTTGCCCCTTGGACTCAGGTAACATTGTGGTGAATCTGCCCTGCGCTCCTGCTGGACCTGGGTCAGGTACTAGAATATAATTAATGTCTGTACAATTGCACACAGCCAGGTTCAGCACCTTCAGGAGAGAAAGGGAGAAACAAAATCACAGATGGTCTAATGAATGTTGATTTTAGAGAGTAAGGATGGAGGGAGAAGGGATAGTGTGCAGAATTAGCAATTTAGAGTTTAGGAGAGACAGGAGGTGACAGAATAATCTATAGAAACAACTTCCATTCATATAGCGTATTTAACATAGTAAAACATCACAAGGTTCATCACTGGAGCGCAAAATCACAACATTTGATACTACTATTTAATACCAGATACAAAACACTTATTCCGAATTTCTATCCTGTACTTAAAGAAGCGACTTTGGGTATTAGGAGAGAATTTTCAGATGGGAAGCTGAAACCAAACATTGTGACAAGATCTGACAGTTGCCCATTGCATGAGGACTTGAATATCATCGGCCTTTGGATAGGGAAGGGGAAAAAAGTATCAACGACAATGAGAAACAGCACACGTGTTCTGTAGTAAACGCACCTTCAGCCAGTTGTCTAGCCCATGTGACACACGCACAGACAGACGGAATCAACAGTGTAAATGTAGGGATTGTGTGAGAAGTGATTCACTCGCTCATCTCGCCTACTAACACACCAACATGTTTGTAATGGGGAGAATCCGTTCACTGCTCTATGTGGAAAGGGATTCAACCGATCGTCCCATTTACTGACATGCCAGCACAGTCACACCACAGAGAGACCAGTTAGATACTTCACGTGTGGGTAGGGATTCACTCTATTGTCCCAACTGCTAACTCTCCAGCGTGTCCACATTGAGAATAATTGCTATAAATACTGTGACTGTGAGAGAAACTTTCAAAGTTGAAAGCAGCTGATGCACGATCAGCGCATTCATGCCGGAGAGAGGCTGTTTCAATATGCAGTGTGTGGGAATAAATTCACCCACCTGTTGAGACACCGGTGGGTTCACATGTGACTGCAGGGCTTGGATTATTTTCCTTAAATTCGTTCCGGGATGGGGGCGTCACTGGCAAGGCCAGCATTTATTGCCCATCCCTAATTGCCATTGAGAAGGTGGTGGTGAGCTGCATCTTGAACCGCTGCAGTCCGTGTGGTGAAGGTGTTCCCACTGCGCTGTTGGGGAGGGAGTTCCAGGATTTTGACCCAGCGACAATGAAGGAAAAGCAACATATTTCCAAGTCAGGATGGTGTGTGAATTGGAGGGGAACTTGCAGGTGTTCCCATGCACCTGCTGCCCTTGTCCTTCGAGATGGTACAGGTCGCCGAAGAAGCCGTGGCGAATTGCTGCAGTGCATCTTATAGATGGTACACACTGCAGCCACGGGCACTTGTCACTTGTCCCAAGCCTGAATGTCTTCCAGGTTTTGGAACATAAGATAAGAAATAGGAGCAAGAGTAGGCCATTTGGCCCAAGAGCCTGCTCCACATTCAATAAGATCATGGCTGATGAAACTTGCTGCATGCGGGCATGGACTGCTTCATTTTCTGAGGAGTTGCGAATGCAACTAATCATCAGCGAACATTCCTGACCTTATGATGGAGAGAAGATCATTGATGAATTAGGTATGACTCCAGCCAGTGGAGAGTTTCCCCCTGATTCCCATTGACTTCAGTGTTACTAGGTCTCTTTGATGCCACACTTGGTCAAATGCTGCCTTGATGTCAAGGGCAGTCAATCTCGTCTCACCTCTGGAATTCAGCTCTTTTGTCCATGTTTGGACCAAGGATGTAATGAGATCTGGAGCCGAGTGGTCCTGGCAGAACCCAAACCGAGCATCGGTGAGCAGGTTACTGCTGAGCAAGTGCCGCTTGATAGCACTGTCGACAAAACTTTCCATCACTTTACTGATGATTGGGAGTAGACTGATGGGGCGGTAATTGGCTGGATTGGATTTCTCCTGCCTTTTGTGGACAGGACATACCTGGGCAGTTTTCCACATTGTTGGATAGATGCCAGTGTTGTAGCTGTACTGGAACAGCTTGGCTAGCAACGCAGCTAGTTCTGGAGCACACGTCTTCAGCACAACAGCCGTGCTCTGTTGGAAGCATACTGCTTCTGCTGCTTAGCATGCATGTAGTTCTGTGTTGCAGCTTACCCAGGTTGGTACCTCATTTTTAGATATGCCTGATGCATCTCCTGGCATGGTCTTCTGCGCTCTGATTGAACAAGGGTTGGTCCCCTGGCTTGATGGTAATGGCAGAGTGAGGGATATGCCGGGCCATGAGATCATAAGAACATAATAGGAGCAGGAGTAGGCCATTTGGCCCCTGGAGCCTGCTCCGACATTCAATAAGATCATGGCTGATCTGATCTTGGCCTCAACTCCACTTCCCTGCCTGCTCCCCATAACCGTTGACTCCCTTATCATTCAAAAATCTCCACCTTAAACATATTCAATGACCCAGCCTCTACAGCTCTCCGGAACAGAGAATTTCAAAGATTCACGACCCTCAGAGAAGAAATTCCTTCTCATCTCCATTTTAAATGGGCTTTCCTTTATTCTGAAACTAAGGCCTCTAGTTCCAGATTCCTGCATGAGGAGAAACATCCTCACTGCATCTACCCTGTCCAGCCCCCTCAGAATATTATATGTTTCAATAAAGTCACCTCTCATTATTCTAAACTCCAATGAGTAGAGGCTCAATCTGCTCAACGTTTATTCATAAGTCAACCCCTTCATCTCAGGAATCAACCTAGTGAACCTTCTCTAAACTGCCTGCAATGCAAGTATATCCCTTATTCCCTATATATCCCTATTTCTTATGTTCTTATGCCTTCTTAAATATGGAGATCAAAACTGTATGCAATACTCTAGGTGTGGTCTCACCAACTGTAGAGTTGTAGCAAGACATCCCTACTTTTAAACTCTATCCCCCTTGCAATAAAGGCCAACATTCCATTTGCCTTCTTAATTACTTGCTGTACCTGCATGCTAACTTTTTGTGTTTCTTGTACAAGGACCCCCAGGTCCCTCTGTACCACAGCATTTTGTAGCCTCTCTCCATTTAAATAATTAGCTTTTTTATTCTTCCAACCAAAGTGGATAACCTCACATTTTCCCACATTATGCTCCATCTGCCAGATTTTTGCTCACTTACTTAACCTATCTATATCCCTTTGCAGATTCTTTGTATCCTCTTCACAACATGCTTTCCCACCTATCTTTGTATCATAAGCAAATTTGGCTATATTATACTCAATCCCTTCATCTAAGTCATTGATATAGATTGTAAATAGTTGAGGCCCCAGCACTGATCCCTGTTGCACCCCAACCAGAAAATGACCCATTTATCCCGACACTCTGTTTTCTGTTAGTTAGCCAATCCTCTATCCATGCTAATATATTACCCCCAACCCCGTGAGCTCTTATCTTGTTCAGCAACCTTTTATGTGGCACCTTATCGAATGCCTTTTTGAAATCCAAATACACCACATCCACTGGTTCCCTTTAATGCACACTGCTCGTTACATCCTCAAAGAATTCCCTTTCATCATCATCATCATCATAGGCAATTTGTCAAACATGATTTCTTTTTCATCATCATCATCATAGGCATTCTCTTGAAATCGAGGAAGATTTGCTTCCACTCTAAAAGTTCTCAGGTAACTGTACAATCCAATACGGGAATTACAGTCTTTGTTACAGGTGGGACAGACAGTCATCAAAGGGTGGGTTGGGAGTCTGGTTTGCTACACGCTCCTTCCGCTGCCTACGCTTGTTTTCTGCATGCTTTCGGCAACGAGACTTGAGGTGCTCACCACCCTCCCGGATGCTCTTCCTGCACTTAGGGCAGTCTTTGGCCAGAGACTCCCAGGTGTCAGTGGGGATGTTGCACTTTATCAAGGAGGCTTTGAAACGTTTCCTCTGCCCACCTGGGGCTCGCTTGCCGTGTAGGAGTTCCGAGTAGAGCACTTGCTTTGGGAATCTTGTGTCGGGCATGTGGACAGTGTGGCCCTCCAAATGGAGCTGGTCGAGTGTGGTCAGTGCTTCAATGCTGGGGACGTTGGTGCTTCTATCCTCCCAGAGGATTTGCAGGATCTTGCGGAGAAATCGTTGATGGTATTTCGCCAGCGATTTGAGGTGTCTACTGCATATGGTCCACGTCTCTGAGCCATACAGAAGGGCGGGTATCACTACAGCCCTGTAGACCATAAGCTTGGTGCCGATTTGAGGGCCTGATCCTCGAACTCTCCCTTCCTCAGGCGACCACTTCTTCGGCAGTCCCTCATATCGAGGATGACTTGCTTCCACACCAAAAAGGGATGACCAAAGGCTATGCTGGCGCACTGGAGGCGGTGGTGGACCTCATCATCGATGTCTGCCCTTGCTGATAGTAGGCTCCCGTGGTATGGAAAGTGGTCCACGTTGTCCAGGGCTGCGCCGTGGATTTTGATGACCGGGGGACAGTGCTGTGTGGTGGGGTCAGGATAGTGGAGGACCTTTGTCTTACGGATGTTTAGTGTAAGGCCCATGCTTTCATATGCCTTGGTGAAGATGTTGATGAAGGTTTGGAGTTCAGTCTCTGACTGCGTCATATGTATATTGTAGTTCCTTTTCCTAAAACCGCCGAAGATGATGATTATGGTTTTCTAAATGTCCTACTACTACTTCCTTAATAATGGCCTCCAGCATTTTCCCAATGACAAATGTTAGGCTAATTCCTGCTATCTGTCTCCCTCCTTTCTTAAATAGGGGCGTTACATATACGGTTTTCCAATCCGCTGGGACCTCTCCAAAATCCAGGGAATTTTGTTAGATTACAACTAATACATCCACTATCTCTGCAGCCACTTCTTTTGAGACCCGAGGATGCAAGCCATCAAGTCCAGGGGACTTGTCCACCTTTAATCCCATTAGTTTGCCCAATACTTTTTCTTCAGTGACATTGATTGTTTTAAGTTTTTTCTTCCCTATAGCCCCTTATCTATTATTGCGATGCTTTTATTATTTTCTTCTGTGAAGACCGATGCAAAATATTTGTTCAAAGTCTCTGCCATTTCCCTATTTCCCATTATGAATTCCCCAGTCTCATCCTCTAATGGACCAATGTTTATTTTAGCTACTCTCTTCATTTTTATATACCTGTTGAAGCTCATACTGTCTTTTTATATTTCTTGCTAGGTTACTCTCGTAATTGATCTTATTTTTTTAGTCGTCCTTTGCTGGTTTGTAAAAATTTCCCAATCCTCTAGTCTACTATTAATCTTCGCAACATTGTATGCCTTTGTTTTCAATTTGATACCATCCATAACTTCCTTAGTTAGCCATAGTTGGTGCATCCTTCTCTTAGAGTCTTTCTTTCTCTCTGGAATATATCTTTGCTGAGAGTTATGAAATATGTCCTGAAATGTCTGCCACTCCTTGTCTACAATCTTAGCCTTTAATCTATTTTCCCAGTCCACTTTAGTCAACTCTGCCTTTATACCTTTGTAATTGCCTTTAAGTTCAGGAGACTAGTTTGAATCCCAAGTTTCTCACCCTCAAACTGAATTTGAATTTCAAACATGCTATGATCATTCTTCCCTAGACGATCCTTTACTATGAGATTATTAATTAATCCTATCTCATTGCACATTACCAGATCTAAAATAGCCTGCTCCTTGGTTGATTCCACAACGTATTGTTCTAAGAAACCATCCCGAATACACTCTATGAACTCGTCCTCAAGGCTACCTTTGCCAATTTGATTTGTCTAATCTATATGAAGATTAAACTCACTGGTTCCCCTCCCTCCCCTGAAAGTGCTGACTCTGGCTGGGTTCAGTTCTACACTCACTGGTTCCCCTCCCTCTCCTCCGCTGATGGTGCTGACTGTGACTGGGTTCAGTTCTACACTCACTGGTTCCCCTCCCTCTCCTCCGCTGATGGTGCTGACTCTGTCTGGGTGCCTGTGCTCTTTTCCCATCTTTCCAACACTCCTCCCTGTCGATCTGTGGTATCTCCTTTTTTGGTGATGGGTTCTCTCTGACCACTTTCCATTTCACCTCATACAGACACTCTGACCGTCACCATTTCATAGAATCATACGACACAGAAGGAGGCCATTCGGTCCACAATGCCTGTTCCGGTTGTCTGAAGGAGCCATTATATTCAGCCCACTCCCTGCCCTTTCCCCGTAGACTGGAAAATATCCCTTTGGAAGTATTTATCAAATTCCCTTTAGAAAGTTATTATTGTATCTGCTTCTCCCCAACACAGGGCGCTGGGGGAAGGGTTGCTGAGTGAGTGTGAGGGAGCTGGATTAACATCAGTAGAGATACAGTCAGTGACACAGGGGTCGCTGGGGGAGAGGGGTTACTGAGTGACATCTTTGCAGAGGAAGGTGGCACACAATAAAAGGGAAAGAACTTGAACAGGAGGAGACCTGGCAAATCTGAAGCCACTGACACTCTTGGGAGAGGGGGTCGCTGCTTTGATGGGTCCAACCTGGAGAAAAGCAACCACCACTACACAAGCTGGGCCCACACTCGAGGGGAAGGGTAAGTCCTGCAAATTCCACAGTCTGGCTTTGCTAAATGTTAAGTACTGCGCGGGTTAGCTTTGCTTTGGAACCTGGGGATGTCTCTGTAAGCTACGCTTCAGTTAATGCAATGTGCTATCATTCATCGTGGTCCTTCAAATCAGCCTGCTGCCTGCGCAGTGTGAGCCTACTTATGCCACCTACCCTGCCCCCTCCTCTGCTGCTCACCATTTGTCTGTTCTGTTATATTTTATGACTGCATAAACGTTGAACACATCACATCGCTGAAACATTGTTCATATACAAAACTGGCTGAGCGGCCCCCGGCCTGCGAGAACCATCAGAGCAGGTCGGGGAGCGGAAGGAGCAGTGTGGCGGCCTGGCCCAGCAGCTTGCACAACCCCCGGCCTGTGAACACCATTAGAGCAGGCCGGGGAGCGGAAAGAGCAGTGTGGCGGTGTACCACTCCAGGGAGCAGCACGTGCTGGAGCAGGAGAACGGCAATGAAGAAGGACGTCACCAAGATCCAGGTCGGTGATGGGAGTGGTGGCGAGGTCGGGGCGAAGGAACGGCGAGAGATTGTACAGGGTTGTGATTGGGGCGCAGGAGAGGCGTGAGTTTGGGGCTCATTTTAGGCGAGGACCCATGGGCCAGCCCACACTGCTATATGTGTGCACACTAGGTCCGTGCAGCAGAGCTGGTCTCCAGTGGTCTTGGTTAATCCTTGTCACTGGACCAAGACCGAGCTCTGTCAAGCCCTTCAACATGTAGTTCGGGATCTGGAATTTTAGGTCCTTCATTGAAACAACTGTAAAAATTTTTGACGTGGAAGCAAGTCATCCTCGATTCGAGGGACTGCCTATGATGATGACAGTGTGAGGGAGCTGGATTAACATCAGTAGAGATACAGTCAGTAACACAGGGCACTGGGTGAGAGGGGTTACTGAGTGACATTATGAGGGAGCTGGATTAACATCAGTAGAGATACAGTCAGTAACACGGCATTGGAGGGAGAGGGGTTACTGAGTGAGCTGGATTAAGGACAAAGCTATTTGCAGTGGAAAAATGCTCTGATTGGCTCTCCATTATCACATGACCTGATTGTCAATTGGTCCCCATGGAGGATAAGCCTAACCCAGAAGTTTCTCTGGAATGTGTAATTGGAATCACCCAGCCCAAGTTCTGAGTGACTTTGCAAAGTGTAATTCAAGCCATTCTAACTTCAAATCCCAGACAGGATGGAGACCCCATCCCAGCACAAGTTGCTGACACCCTCAGCGCACGTTCCTGAGCTTACGCCCACCAGCACCGCCCCTCGATAGATGGGGCAATGTGTGGGTGGCATGGATTGTTAACAGGTTTATTGGGTGTGAAGTGAATAGTGAGAGTCGTGACTTCCGCATTTTGTCCACTCCAATGATGTCCCTTGTCACACACGCATTGAGCTTTCCGAGAAATTTCTCTTCCCCACCCTCTCTCTACCCCGCCCACCACCCCATTGTCTCTCTCTTCCCTTCCCCCAGTCTCTTCACCCCCCCCCCCAGTCTCTTCACCCCCCCCCCCCCACCGTCTCTCTCTCCCTACCCTCCACCCCGCCGTCTCTCCCCTCCCCTCCCCCCACCCTCGTCTCTCTCTTCACCCCCGCCCTCTCTCTCCAGCCCCCCACCGGTCTCTCTCTCTCTCCCCCACCCACGCCCCCTCTCTCTCCCCCACCCCCGCCCCCTCTCTCTCCCCCACCCCCTCTCCCTCTCTCCCCCCCGCCCCCTCTCTCCCTCTCTCCCCCCCCGCCCCCTCTCACCCCCCCCCGCCCCCTCTCTCCCCGCTCTCTCTCCCCGCTCCCTCTCTCCCCCCCCGCTCTCTCTCCCCGCTCCCTCTCTCCCCCCCCGCCCCCTCTCCCTCTCTCCCCCCGCCCCCTCTCTCCCCCCCCGCCCCCTCTCTCCCCCCCCGCCCCCTCTCTCCCCGCTCTCTCTCTCTCTCTCCCCCCCCGCCCCCTCTCTCCCCCCCCGCCCCCTCTCTCCCCCCCCGCCCCCTCTCCCCCTCGCCCCCCCCTCCCCTCCCCCCCGCCCCCTCTCCCCCTCGCCCCCCCCCTCGCCCCCCCCCTCCCCTCCCCCCCCTCTCCCGCCGCCCCCGCTCTCCCCCTCTTCACCCCCCGCCCCCGCTCTCCCCCTCTTCACCCCCCGCCCCCGCTCTCCCCCTCTTCACCCCCCGCCCCCCCCTCTCCTCTCCCCCCCGCCCCCGCTCTCCCCCTCTCCTCTCCCCCCCGCCCCCGTTCTCCCCCTCTCCTCTCTCCCCCGCCCCCGTTCTCCCCCTCTCCTCCGCCCCCGTTCTCCCCCTCTCCTCTCCCCCCCGCCCCCGTTCTCCCCCTCTCCTCTCTCCCCCCCGCCCCCGCTCTCCCCCGCCCCCGCTCTCCCCCCCGCCCCCGCTCTCCCCCCCGCCCCCGCTCTCCACCCCGCCCCCGCTCTCCCCCCCGCCCCCGCTCTCCACACCGCCCCCGCTCTCCCCCTCTCCTCTCCCCCCGCCCCCGCTCTCCCCCTCTCCACCCCCCGCCCCCGCTCTCCACCCCCGCTCTCCACCCCCCGTCCCCGCTCTCCCCCTCTCCTCTCCCCCCCCGCCCCCGCTCTCCCCTCCCCCCCCGCCCCGCTCTCCCCTCCCCCCCGCCCCCGCTCTCCCCTCCCCCCCGCCCCCGCTCTCCCCTCCCCCCCGCCCCCGCTCTCCCCTCCCCCTCTCCCCCGCTCTCCCCCTCTCCACCCCCGCTCTCCCCCTCTCCACCCCCCGCCCCCGCTCTCCACCCCCCGTCCCCGCTCTCCCCCTCTCCTCTCCCCCCCGCCCCCGCTCTCCCCCTCTCCTCTCCCCCCCCGCTCTCCCCCTCTCCTCTCCCCCCCCGCCCCCGCTCTCCCCCTCTTCACCCACCGCCCCCGCTCTCCCCCTCTTCACCCACCGCCCCCGCTCTCCCCCTCTCCTCTCCCCCCCGCCCCCGCTCTCTCCCCCCGCCCCCGCTCTCCCCCTCTCCCGCTCTCCCCCTCTCCTCTCCCCCCGCCCCCGCGCTCCCCCTCTCCTCTCCCCCGCCCCCGCTCTCCCCCTCTCCTCTCCCCCCCGCCCCCGCTCTCCCCCTCTCCTCTCCC
>NW_027250805.1:0-100258 GCF_044704955.1 Pristiophorus japonicus | reverse complement strand
GAAAAACAAGAAAAAACTGAGAAAAATTGCGAAAAACTGAAAAACTGACAAAAAATGTGAAGAAATGAGAAAAAAATGAGAACAAATGAGAAAAAACGAGAAAATCTGAGCATTGAAAAACAATGAAAAAATGAGAAAAAATGAGAAAAACTGAAAAACTGAGAAAAAAGTGAAGAAATTAGACAAAATGAGAAAAATTGAGAAAAACAAAAAAAAATGAGAACATCTGAGAAAAACTGCAAACAAATGAGCAAAACAGAACAAAGGACAAGAACAGAAAAACTGAGAAAAACAGAAAAACAAATGACAAAAACTGAGAAAAATTAGAAAAAATGAGGAAAAATTAGAAAAACTGAGAAAAACTGATAAAAACTGATGAAATATGAGACAAAATGAGAAATACTGATAAAAAATGAGAGAAAATGATAAAAACTGAGTAAAAATGTGAAAACAAAAATGAAAAAAATTAGAAAAACTAAGAAAAACTGAGAAAAAATGTAAAAGATGAGAATAAATGCTAAAAACAGAGAAAAAATCAGCAAAAGGGAGAACTGATGAAAAATGAGAAAAACTGAGAAAAAAATTAGAAACAATGAGGAAAAATGAGAAAAACTGAGAACAACTGATAAAAAATGAGAGAAATGAGAAAAACACAAAAAAATGTGAAAAAAATGAGACAAAATGAGAAAAATTGTGAAAAACTGAGAAATATGTGAAAAAATGAGAAACAAATGTGAAAAAATGAGACAAAAATAGAAAAAATGAGAAAAACTGACAAAAAATGAGAAAAACAGAGAAAAAAATTAGAACAAATGAGGAAAAATGAGAAAAACTGAGAAAAATGTGAAAAATGAGAAACAAATTTGAAAAAATGAGACAAAAAGAGAAAAAATGAGAAAAACTGACAAAAACTGAGAAAAACTGAGAAAAAATGTAAAAAATGTAAAACTGCGAAATATCAGTAAAAAGGCGGAAAAACTGCGAAAAAATGCGAACATGAGAAAAACTGGGAACAAATGAGAAAAACAGAAAAATTGGATAAAACAAATGGGAAAAACTGAGAAAAACAGAGAAAAACAAATGTGAAAAACTGAGAAAAACAAATGGGAAACACTGAGAAAAACAAATGAGAAGAACTGAGAGAAAATGAGAAAAACTGAGCAAAAGGAGAAACAATGAGGAAATCAAAGAAAAAGAAAGAAAAACTGTGAAAATATCAGAAAAAATGAGAAAAAACTGCGAAAAATGAGAAAAATTGCGAACAAATGAGAAAAACTGGGAACAAATGAGAAAAACAGAGAAAAACAAATGTGAAAAACTGAAAAAATCTCAGAAAAACAACGAAAAACATAAAAGAACGAAAAAATCTAAGAAAAACTGAAAAACAAGAAAAACAGGGAAAAAATGAGAAAAATGGAGAAAAAATGAGAAAAACTGAGCAAAAGGAGAAACAATGAGGAAAACAAAGAAAAACAAAGAAAAACTGCGAAAATATCAGAAAAAATGAGAAAAACTGTGAAAAAATGAGATAAACTGCGAACAAATGAGAAAAACTGGGAACAAATGAGAAAAACAGAAAAATTGCAAAAAACAAATGTGCAAAACTGAGAAAAATTGAGAAAAACAGAGAAATCTGAGAAAAACAACGAAAACAACTAAGAAAAATTGAAAAACAAGAAAAAACTGAGAAAAATTGCGAAAAACTGAAAAATTGACAAAAAATGTGAAGAAATGAGAAAAAAATGAGAACAAATGAGAAAAAACGAGAAAATCTGAGCATTGAGAAACAATGAAAAAAATGAGAAAAAATGAGAAAAAATGAGAAAAAATGAGAAAAATTGCGAAAAACTGAGAAAAAAATTAGAAAAAATGAGGAAAAATGAGAAAAACTGATAAAAAAATGAGAGAAATGAGAAAAACAGAAAAATGTGAAAAAATGAGACAAAATGAGAAAAAATGAGAAAAAACGAGAAAATCTGAGCATTGAGAAACAATGAAAAAAATGAGAAAAAATGAGAAAAACTGAAAAACTGAGAAAAAAGTGAAGAAATTAGACAAAATGAGAAAAATTGAGAAAACAAAAAAAAATGAGAACATCTGAGAAAAACTGCAAACAAATGAGCAAAACAGAACAAAGGACAAGAACAGAAAAACTGAGAAAAACAGAAAAACAAATGACAAAAACTGAGAAAAATTAGAAAAAATGAGGAAAAATTAGAAAAACTGAGAAAAACATAAAAACTGATGAAATATGAGACAAAATGAGAAATACTGATAAAAAATGAGAGAAAATGATAAAAACTGAGTAAAAATGTGAAAACAAAAATGAAAAAAATTAGAAAAACTAAGAAAAACTGAGAAAAAATGTAAAAGATGAGAATAAATGCTAAAAACAGAGAAAAAATCAGCAAAAGGGAGAACTGATGAAAAATGAGAAAAACTGAGAAAAAAATTAGAAACAATGAGGAAAAATGAGAAAAACTGAGAACAACTGATAAAAAATGAGAGAAATGAGAAAAACACAAAAAAATGTGAAAAAATGAGACAAAATGAGAAAAATTGTGAAAAACTGAGAAATATGTGAAAAAATGAGAAACAAATGTGAAAAAATGAGACAAAAATAGAAAAAATGAGAAAAACTGACAAAAAATGAGAAAAACTGAGAAAAAAATTAGAAAAAATGAGTAAAAATGAGAAAAACTGAGAAAAACTGCTAAAAAATGAGAGAAATGAGAAAAACAGAAAAAATGTGAAAAAATGAGACAAAATGAGAAAAATTGTGAAAAACTGAGAAAAATGTGAAAAACTGAGAAAAAATGTCAAAAAATATGACAAAAAGAGAAAAAATGCGAAAAATGAGAAAAAAATGAGAAAAAATGAGAAAAATAGCGAACAAATGAGAAAAACTGCAAACAAATGAGCAAAACAGAACAAATGAAAAGAACAGAACAACTGAGAGAAACAGAAAATAAAATGAGAAAAACTGAGAAAAAAATGAGAAGAAATGAGGAAAAATGTGCAAAACTGAGAAAAATGTGAAAAACTGAGAAACAAATCTGAAAAAAATGAGACAAAAAGAGAAAAAATGAGAAAAACTGACAAAAACTGAGAAAAACTGAGAAAAATGTAAAAAATGTAAAACTGCGAAATATCAGTAAAAAGGCGGAAAAACTGCGAAAAAATGCGAACATGAGAAAAACTGGGAACAAATGAGAAAAACAGAAAAATTGGATAAAACAAATGGGAAAAACTGAGAAAAACAGAGAAAAACAAAATGTGAAAAACTGAGAAAAACAAATGGGAAAAACTGAGAAAAACAAATGAGAAGAACTGAGAGAAAATGAGAAAAACTGAGCAAAAGGAGAAACAATGAGGAAAACAAAGAAAAAGAAAGAAAAACTGTGAAAATATCAGAAAAAATGAGAAAAACTGCGAAAAAATGAGAAAAATTGCGAACAAATGAGAAAAACTGGGAACAAATGAGAAAAACAGAGAAAAACAAATGTGAAAAACTGAAAAAATCTCAGAAAAACAACGAAAAACTGATAAAAAGAACGAAAAAATCTAAGAAAAACTGAAAAACAAGAAAAACAGGGAAAAAATGAGAAAAATGGAGAAAAAATGAGAAAAACTGAGCAAAAGGAGAAACAATGAGGAAAACAAAGAAAAACAAAGAAAAACTGCGAAAATATCAGAAAAAATGAAAAAACTGTGAAAAAATGAGATAAACTGCGAACAAATGAGAAAAACTGGGAACAAATGAGAAAAACAGAAAAATTGCAAAAAACAAATGTGCAAAACTGAGAAAAATTGAGAAAAACAGAGAAATCTGAGAAAAACAACGAAACAACTAAGAAAAATTGAAAAACAAGAAAAAACTGAGAAAAATTGCGAAAAACTGAAAACTGACAAAAAATGTGAAGAAATGAGAAAAAAATGAGAACAAATGAGAAAAAACGAGAAAATCTGAGCATTGAAAAACAATGAAAAATGAGAAAAAATGAGAAAAACTGAAAAAACTGAGAAAAAAGTGAAGAAATTAGACAAAAATGAGAAAAATTGAGAAAAACAAAAAAAATGAGAACATCTGAGAAAAACTGCAAACAAATGAGCAAAACAGAACAAAGGACAAGAACAGAAAAACTGAGAAAAACAGAAAAACAAATGACAAAAACTGAGAAAAATTAGAAAAAATGAGGAAAAATTAGAAAAACTGAGAAAAACTGATAAAAACTGATGAAATATGAGACAAAATGAGAAATACTGATAGAAAATGAGAGAAAATGATAAAAACTGAGTAAAAATGTGAAAACAAAAATGAAAAAAATTAGAAAAACTAAGAAAAACTGAGAAAAAATGTAAAAGATGAGAATAAATGCTAAAAACAGAGAAAAAATCAGCAAAAGGGAGAACTGATGAAAAATGAGAAAAACTGAGAAAAAAATTAGAAACAATGAGGAAAAATGAGAAAAACTGAGAACAACTGATAAAAAATGAGAGAAATGAGAAAAACACAAAAAAATGTGAAAAAAATGAGACAAAATGAGAAAAATTGTGAAAAACTGAGAAATATGTGAAAAAATGAGAAACAAATGTGAAAAAATGAGACAAAAATAGAAAAAATGAGAAAAACTGACAAAAAATGAGAAAAACTGAGAAAAAAATTAGAACAAATGAGGAAAAATGAGAAAAACTGAGAAAAATGTGAAAAAATGAGAAACAAATTTGAAAAAATGAGACAAAAAGAGAAAAAATGAGAAAAACTGACAAAAACTGAGAAAAACTGAGAAAAAATGTAAAAAATGTAAAACTGCGAAATATCAGTAAAAAGGCGGAAAAACTGCGAAAAAATGCGAACATGAGAAAAACTGGGAACAAATGAGAAAAACAGAAAAATTGGATAAAACAAATGGGAAAAACTGAGAAAAACAGAGAAAAACAAATGTGAAAAACTGAGAAAAACAAATGGGAAACACTGAGAAAAACAAATGAGAAGAACTGAGAGAAAATGAGAAAAACTGAGCAAAAGGAGAAACAATGAGGAAATCAAAGAAAAAGAAAGAAAAACTGTGAAAATATCAGAAAAAATGAGAAAAACTGCGAAAAAATGAGAAAAATTGCGAACAAATGAGAAAAACTGGGAACAAATGAGAAAAACAGAGAAAACAAATGTGAAAAACTGAAAAAATCTCAGAAAAACAACGAAAAACATAAAAAGAACGAAAAAATCTAAGAAAAACTGAAAAACAAGAAAAACAGGGAAAAAATGAGAAAAATGGAGAAAAAATGAGAAAAACTGAGCAAAAGGAGAAACAATGAGGAAAACAAAGAAAAACAAAGAAAAACTGCGAAAATATCAGAAAAAATGAGAAAAACTGTGAAAAAATGAGATAAACTGCGAACAAATGAGAAAAACTGGGAACAAATGAGAAAAACAGAAAAATTGCAAAAAACAAATGTGCAAAACTGAGAAAAATTGAGAAAAACAGAGAAATCTGAGAAAAACAACGAAAACAACTAAGAAAAATTGAAAAACAAGAAAAAACTGAGAAAAATTGCGAAAAACTGAAAAACTGACAAAAAATGTGAAGAAATGAGAAAAAAATGAGAACAAATGAGAAAAAACGAGAAAATCTGAGCATTGAAAAACAATGAAAAAATGAGAAAAAATGAGAAAAACTGAAAAACTGAGAAAAAAGTGAAGAAATTAGACAAAATGAGAAAAATTGAGAAAAACAAAAAAAAATGAGAACATCTGAGAAAAACTGCAAACAAATGAGCAAAACAGAACAAAGGACAAGAACAGAAAAACTGAGAAAAACAGAAAAACAAATGACAAAAACTGAGAAAAATTAGAAAAAATGAGGAAAAATTAGAAAAACTGAGAAAAACTGATAAAAACTGATGAAATATGAGACAAAATGAGAAATACTGATAAAAAATGAGAGAAAATGATAAAAACTGAGTAAAAATGTGAAAACAAAAATGAAAAAAATTAGAAAAACTAAGAAAAACTGAGAAAAAATGTAAAAGATGAGAATAAATGCTAAAAACAGAGAAAAAATCAGCAAAAGGGAGAACTGATGAAAAATGAGAAAAACTGAGAAAAAAATTAGAAACAATGAGGAAAAATGAGAAAAACTGAGAACAACTGATAAAAAATGAGAGAAATGAGAAAAACACAAAAAAATGTGAAAAAAATGAGACAAAATGAGAAAAATTGTGAAAAACTGAGAAATATGTGAAAAAATGAGAAACAAATGTGAAAAAATGAGACAAAAATAGAAAAAATGAGAAAAACTGACAAAAAATGAGAAAAAATGAGAAACAAATTTGAAAAAATGAGACAAAAAGAGAAAAAATGAGAAAAACTGACAAAAACTGAGAAAAACTGAGAAAAAATGTAAAAAATGTAAAACTGCGAAATATCAGTAAAAAGGCGGAAAAACTGCGAAAAAATGCGAACATGAGAAAAACTGGGAACAAATGAGAAAAACAGAAAAATTGGATAAAACAAATGGGAAAAACTAAGAAAAACAGAGAAAAACAAATGTGAAAAACTGAGAAAAACAAATGGGAAACACTGAGAAAAACAAATGAGAAGAACTGAGAGAAAATGAGAAAAACTGAGCAAAAGGAGAAACAATGAGGAAATCAAAGAAAAAGAAAGAAAAACTGTGAAAATATCAGAAAAAATGAGAAAAACTGCGAAAAAATGAGAAAAATTGCGAACAAATGAGAAAAACTGGGAACAAATGAGAAAAACAGAGAAAAACAAATGTGAAAAACTGAAAAAATCTCAGAAAAACAACGAAAAACATAAAAAGAACGAAAAAATCTAAGAAAAACTGAAAAACAAGAAAAACAGGGAAAAAATGAGAAAAATGGAGAAAAAATGAGAAAAACTGAGCAAAAGGAGAAACAATGAGGAAAACAAAGAAAAACAAAGAAAAACTGCGAAAATATCAGAAAAAATGAGAAAAACTGTGAAAAAATGAGATAAACTGCGAACAAATGAGAAAAACTGGGAACAAATGAGAAAAACAGAAAAATTGCAAAAAACAAATGTGCAAAACTGAGAAAAATTGAGAAAAACAGAGAAATCTGAGAAAAACAACGAAAACAACTAAGAAAAATTGAAAAACAAGAAAAAACTGAGAAAAATTGCGAAAAACTGAAAAACTGACAAAAAATGTGAAGAAATGAGAAAAAAATGAGAACAAATGAGAAAAAACGAGAAAATCTGAGCATTGAAAAACAATGAAACAATGAGAAAAAATGAGAAAAACTGAAAAACTGAGAAAAATGTGAAGAAATTAGACAAAATGAGAAAAATTGAGAAAAACAAAAAAAAATTAGAACATCTGAGAAAAACTGCAAACAAATGAGCAAAACAGAACAAAGGACAAGAACAGAAAAACTGAGAAAAACAGAAAAACAAATGACAAAAACTGAGAAAAATTAGAAAAAATGAGGAAAAATTAGAAAAACTGAGAAAAACTGATAAAAACTGATGAAATATGAGACAAAATGAGAAATACTGATAAAAAATGAGAGAAAATGATAAAAACTGAGTAAAAATGTGAAAACAAAAATGAAAAAAATTAGAAAAACTAAGAAAAACTGAGAAAAAATGTAAAAGATGAGAATAAATGCTAAAAACAGAGAAAAAATCAGCAAAAGGGAGAACTGATGAAAAATGAGAAAAACTGAGAAAAAAATTAGAAACAATGAGGAAAAATGAGAAAAACTGAGAACAACTGATAAAAAATGAGAGAAATGAGAAAAACACAAAAAAATGTGAAAAAAATGAGACAAAATGAGAAAAATTGTGAAAAACTGAGAAATATGTGAAAAAATGAGAAACAAATGTGAAAAAATGAGACAAAAATAGAAAAAATGAGAAAAACTGACAAAAAATGAGAAAAACTGAGAAAAAAATTAGAACAAATGAGGAAAAATGAGAAAAACTGAGAAAAATGTGAAAAAATGAGAAACAAATTTGAAAAAATGAGACAAAAAGAGAAAAAATGAGAAAAACTGACAAAAACTGAGAAAAACTGAGAAAAAATGTAAAAAATGTAAAACTGCGAAATATCAGTAAAAAGGCGGAAAAACTGCGAAAAAATGCGAACATGAGAAAAACTGGGAACAAATGAGAAAAACAGAAAAATTGGATAAAACAAATGGGAAAAACTGAGAAAAACAGAGAAAAACAAATGTGAAAAACTGAGAAAAACAAATGGGAAACACTGAGAAAAACAAATGAGAAGAACTGAGAGAAAATGAGAAAAACTGAGCAAAAGGAGAAACAATGAGGAAATCAAAGAAAAAGAAAGAAAAACTGTGAAAATATCAGAAAAAATGAGAAAAACTGCGAAAAAATGAGAAAAATTGCGAACAAATGAGAAAAACTGGGAACAAATGAGAAAAACAGAGAAAAACAAATGTGAAAAACTGAAAAAATCTCAGAAAAACAACGAAAAACATAAAAAGAACGAAAAAATCTAAGAAAAACTGAAAAACAAGAAAAACAGGGAAAAAATGAGAAAAATGGAGAAAAAATGAGAAAAACTGAGCAAAAGGAGAAACAATGAGGAAAACAAAGAAAAACAAAGAAAAACTGCGAAAATATCAGAAAAAATGAGAAAAACTGTGAAAAAATGAGATAAACTGCGAACAAATGAGAAAAACTGGGAACAAATGAGAAAAACAGAAAAATTGCAAAAAACAAATGTGCAAAACTGAGAAAAATTGAGAAAAACAGAGAAATCTGAGAAAAACAACGAAAACAACTAAGAAAAATTGAAAAACAAGAAAAAACTGAGAAAAATTGCGAAAAACTGAAAAACTGACAAAAAATGTGAAGAAATGAGAAAAAAATGAGAACAAATGAGAAAAAACGAGAAAATCTGAGCATTGAAAAACAATGAAACAATGAGAAAAAATGAGAAAAACTGAAAAACTGAGAAAAATGTGAAGAAATTAGACAAAATGAGAAAAATTGAGAAAAACAAAAAAAAATTAGAACATCTGAGAAAAACTGCAAACAAATGAGCAAAACAGAACAAAGGACAAGAACAGAAAAACTGAGAAAAACAGAAAAACAAATGACAAAAACTGAGAAAAATTAGAAAAAATGAGGAAAAATTAGAAAAACTGAGAAAAACTGATAAAAACTGATGAAATATGAGACAAAATGAGAAATACTGATAAAAAATGAGAGAAAATGATAAAAACTGAGTAAAAATGTGAAAACAAAAATGAAAAAAATTAGAAAAACTAAGAAAAACTGAGAAAAAATGTAAAAGATGAGAATAAATGCTAAAAACAGAGAAAAAATCAGCAAAAGGGAGAACTGATGAAAAATGAGAAAAACTGAGAAAAAAATTAGAAACAATGAGGAAAAATGAGAAAAACTGAGAACAACTGATAAAAAATGAGAGAAATGAGAAAAACACAAAAAAATGTGAAAAAATGAGACAAAATGAGAAAAATTGTGAAAAACTGAGAAATATGTGAAAAAATGAGAAACAAATGTGAAAAAATGAGACAAAAATAGAAAAAATGAGAAAAACTGACAAAAAATGAGAAAAACTGAGAAAAAAATTAGAACAAATGAGGAAAAATGAGAAAAACTGAGAAAAATGTGAAAAAATGAGAAACAAATTTGAAAAAATGAGACAAAAAGAGAAAAAAATGAGAAAAATTGACAAAAAATGAGAAAAACTGAGAAAAAAATTAGAAAAAATGAGTAAAAATGAGAAAAACTGAGAAAAACTGCTAAAAGATGAGAGAAATGAGAAAAACAGAAAAAATGTGAAAAAATGAGACAAAATGAGAAAAATTGTGAAAAACTGAGAAAAATGTGAAAAACTGAGAAAAAATGTCAAAAAATAAGACAAAAAGAGAAAAATTGCGAAAAATTAGAAAAAAATGAAAAAATTGCGAACAAATGAGAAAAACTGCAAACAAATGAGCAAAACAGAACAAATGAAAAGAACAGAACAACTGAGAGAAACAGAAAATAAAATGAGATAAACTGAGAAAAAAATGAGAAGAAATGAGGAAAAATGTGCAAAACTGAGAAAAATGTGAAAAACTGAGAAACAAATCTGAAAAAATGAGACAAAAAGAGAAAAAATGAGAAAAACTGACAAAAACTGAGAAAAACTGAGAAAAAATGTAAAAAATGTAAAACTGCGAAATATCAGTAAAAAGGCGGAAAAACTGCGAAAAAATGCGAACATGAGAAAAACTGGGAACAAATGAGAAAAACAGAAAAATTGGATAAAACAAATGAGAAAAACTGAGAAAAAAATTAGAAAAAATGAGTAAAAATGAGAAAAACTGAGAAAAACTGCTAAAAAAATGAGAGAAATGAGAAAAACAGAAAAAATGTGAAAAAATGAGACAAAATGAGAAAAATTGTGAAAAACTGAGAAAAATGTGAAAAACTGAGAAAAAATGTCAAAAAATAAGACAAAAAGAGAAAAATTGCGAAAACTGAGAAAAAAATGAGAAAAAATGAGAAAAATAGCGAACAAATGAGAAAAACTGCAAACAAATGAGCAAAACAGAACAAATGAAAAGAACAGAACAACTGAGAGAAACAGAAAATAAAATGAGAAAAACTGAGAAAAAAATGAGAAGAAATGAGGAAAAATGTGCAAAACTGAGAAAAATGTGAAAAACTGAGAAACAAATCTGAAAAAATGAGACAAAAAGAGAAAAAATGAGAAAAACTGACAAAAACTGAGAAAAACTGAGAAAAAATGTAAAAAATGTAAAACTGCGAAATATCAGTAAAAAGGCGGAAAAACTGCGAAAAAATGCGAACATGAGAAAAACTGGGAACAAATGAGAAAAACAGAAAAATTGGATAAAACAAATGGGAAAAACTGAGAAAAACAGAGAAAAACAAATGTGAAAAACTGAGAAAAACAAATGGGAAAAACTGAGAAAAACAAATGAGAAGAACTGAGAGAAAATGAGAAAAACTGAGCAAAAGGAGAAACAATGAGGAAAACAAAGAAAAAGAAAGAAAAACTGTGAAAATATCAGAAAAAATGAGAAAAACTGCGAAAAAATGAGAAAAATTGCGAACAAATGAGAAAAACTGGGAACAAATGAGAAAAACAGAGAAAAACAAATGTGAAAAACTGAAAAAATCTCAGAAAAACAACGAAAAACTGATAAAAAGAACGAAAAAATCTAAGAAAAACTGAAAAACAAGAAAAACAGGGAAAAAATGAGAAAAATGGAGAAAAAATAAGAAAAACTGAGCAAAAGGAGAAACAATGAGGAAAACAAAGAAAAACAAAGAAAAACTGCGAAAATATCAGAAAAAATGAGAAAAACTGTGAAAAAATGAGATAAACTGCGAACAAATGAGAAAAACTGGGAACTATTGAGAAAAACAGAAAAATTGCAAAAAACAAATGTGCAAAACTGAGAAAAATTGAGAAAAACAGAGAAATCTGAGAAAAACAACGAAAACAACTAAGAAAAAGTGAAAAACAAGAAAAAACTGAGAAAAATTGCGAAAAACTGAAAAACTGACAAAAAATGTGAAGACATGAGAAAAAAATGAGAAAAAATGAGAAAAAACGAGAAAATCTGAGCATTGAGAAACAATGAAAAAAATGAGAAAAAATGAGAAAAAATGAGAAAAAATGAGAAAAATTGCGAAAAACTGAGAAAAAAATTAGAAAAAATGAGGAAAAATGAGAAAAACTGATAAAAAAATGAGAGAAATGAGAAAAACAGAAAAAATGTGAAAAAATGAGACAAAATGAGAAAAAATGAGAAAAAACGAGAAAATCTGAGCATTGAGAAACAATGAAAAAAATGAGAAAAAATGAGAAAAACTGAAAAACTGAGAAAAAAGTGAAGAAATTAGACAAAATGAGAAAAATTGAGAAAAACAAAAAAAAATGAGAACATCTGAGAAAAACTGCAAACAAATGAGCAAAACAGAACAAAGGACAAGAACAGAAAAACTGAGAAAAACAGAAAAACAAATGACAAAAACTGAGAAAAATTAGAAAAAATGAGGAAAAATTAGAAAAACTGAGAAAAACATAAAAACTGATGAAATATGAGACAAAATGAGAAATACTGATAAAAAATGAGAGAAAATGATAAAAACTGAGTAAAAATGTGAAAACAAAAATGAAAAAAATTAGAAAAACTAAGAAAAACTGAGAAAAAATGTAAAAGATGAGAATAAATGCTAAAAACAGAGAAAAAATCAGCAAAAGGGAGAACTGATGAAAAATGAGAAAAACTGAGAAAAAAATTAGAAACAATGAGGAAAAATGAGAAAAACTGAGAACAACTGATAAAAAATGAGAGAAATGAGAAAAACACAAAAAAATGTGAAAAAATGAGACAAAATGAGAAAAATTGTGAAAAACTGAGAAATATGTGAAAAAATGAGAAACAAATGTGAAAAAATGAGACAAAAATAGAAAAAATGAGAAAAACTGACAAAAAATGAGAAAAACTGAGAAAAAAATTAGAAAAAATGAGTAAAAATGAGAAAAACTGAGAAAAACTGCTAAAAAATGAGAGAAATGAGAAAAACAGAAAAAATGTGAAAAAATGAGACAAAATGAGAAAAATTGTGAAAAACTGAGAAAAATGTGAAAAACTGAGAAAAAATGTCAAAAAATAAGACAAAAAGAGAAAAATTGCGAAAAATGAGAAAAAAATGAGAAAAAATGAGAAAAATAGCGAACAAATGAGAAAAACTGCAAACGAATGAGCAAAACAGAACAAATGAAAAGAACAGAACAACTGAGAGAAACAGAAAATAAAATGAGAAAAACTGAGAAAAAAATGAGAAGAAATGAGGAAAAATGTGCAAAACTGAGAAAAATGTGAAAAACTGAGAAACAAATCTGAAAAAATGAGACAAAAAGAGAAAAAATGAGAAAAACTGACAAAAACTGAGAAAAACTGAGAAAAAATGTAAAAAATGTAAAACTGCGAAATATCAGTAAAAAGGCGGAAAAACTGCGAAAAAATGCGAACATGAGAAAAACTGGGAACAAATGAGAAAAACAGAAAAATTGGATAAAACAAATGAGAAAAACTGAGAAAAAAATTAGAAAAAATGAGAAAAACTGAGAAAAACTGCTAAAAAATGAGAGAAATGAGAAAAACAGAAAAAATTTGAAAAAATGAGACAAAATGAGAAAAATTGTGAAAAACTGAGAAAAATGTGAAAAACTGAGAAAAAGTGTCAAAAAATAAGACAAAAAGAGAAAAATTGCGAAAACTGAGAAAAAAATGAGAAAAAAGGAGAAAAATAGCGAACAAATGAGAAAAACTGCAAACAAATGAGCAAAACAGAACAAATGAAAAGAACAGAACAACTGAGCGAAACAGAAAATAAAATGAGAAAAACTGAGAAAAAAATGAGAAGAAATGAGGAAAAATGTGCAAAACTGAGAAAAATGTGAAAAACTGAGAAACAAATCTGAAAAAATGAGACAAAAAGAGAAAAAATGAGAAAAACTGACAAAAACTGAGAAAAACTGAGAAAAAATGTAAAAAATGTAAAACTGCGAAATATCAGTAAAAAGGCGGAAAAACTGCGAAAAAATGCGAACATGAGAAAAACTGGGAACAAATGAGAAAAACAGAAAAATTGGATAAAACGAGAAAAACTGAGAAAAAAATTAGAAAAAATGAGTAAAAATGAGAAAAACTGAGAAAAACTGCTAAAAAATGAGAGAAATGAGAAAAACAGAAAAAATGTGAAAAAATGAGACAAAATGAGAAAAATTGTGAAAAACTGAGAAAAATGTGAAAAACTGAGAAAAAAATGTCAAAAAATAAGACAAAAAGAGAAAAATTGCGAAAACTGAGAAAAAAAATGAGAAAAAATGAGAAAAATAGCGAACAAATGAGAAAAACTGCAAACAAATGAGCAAAACAGAACAAATGAAAAGAACAGAACAACTGAGAGAAACAGAAAATAAAATGAGAAAAACTGAGAAAAAAATGAGAAGAAATGAGGAAAAATGTGCAAAACTGAGAAAAATGTGAAAAACTGAGAAACAAATCTGAAAAAATGAGACAAAAAGAGAAAAAATGAGAAAAACTGACAAAAACTGAGAAAAACTGAGAAAAAATGTAAAAAATGTAAAACTGCGAAATATCAGTAAAAAGGCGGAAAAACTGCGAAAAAATGCGAACATGAGAAAAACTGGGAACAAATGAGAAAAACAGAAAAATTGGATAAACAAATGAGAAAAACTGAGAAAAAAATTAGAAAAAATGAGAAAAAACTGAGAAAAACTGCTAAAAAATGAGAGAAATGAGAAAAACAGAAAAAATTTGAAAAAATGAGACAAAATGAGAAAAATTGTGAAAAACTGAGAAAAATGTGAAAAACTGAGAAAAAGTGTCAAAAAATAAGACAAAAAGAGAAAAATTGCGAAAACTGAGAAAAAAATGAGAAAAAAGGAGAAAAAATAGCGAACAAATGAGAAAAACTGCAAACAAATGAGCAAAACAGAACAAATGAAAGAACAGAACAACTGAGCGAAACAGAAAATAAAATGAGAAAAACTGAGAAAAAAATGAGAAGAAATGAGGAAAAATGTGCAAAACTGAGAAAATGTGAAAAACTGAGAAACAAATCTGAAAAAATGAGACAAAAAGAGAAAAAATGAGAAAAACTGACAAAAACTGAGAAAAACTGAGAAAAAATGTAAAAAATGTAAAACTGCGAAATATCAGTAAAAAGGCGGAAAAACTGCGAAAAAATGCGAACATGAGAAAAACTGGGAACAAATGAGAAAAACAGAAAAATTGGATAAAACGAGAAAAAACTGAGAAAAAAATTAGAAAAAATGAGTAAAAATGAGAAAAACTGAGAAAAACTGCTAAAAAATGAGAGAAATGAGAAAAACAGAAAAAATGTGAAAAAATGAGACAAAATGAGAAAAATTGTGAAAAACTGAGAAAAATGTGAAAAACTGAGAAAAAATGTCAAAAAATAAGACAAAAAGAGAAAAATTGCGAAAACTGAGAAAAAAAATGAGAAAAAATGAGAAAAATAGCGAACAAATGAGAAAAAACTGCAAACAAATGAGCAAAACAGAACAAATGAAAAGAACAGAACAACTGAGAGAAACAGAAAATAAAATGAGAAAAACTGAGAAAAAAATGAGAAGAAATGAGGAAAAATGTGCAAAACTGAGAAAAATGTGAAAAACTGAGAAACAAATCTGAAAAAATGAGACAAAAAGAGAAAAAATGAGAAAAACTGACAAAAACTGAGAAAAACTGAGAAAAAATTTAAAAAAATGTAAAACTGCGAAATATCAGTAAAAAGGCGGAAAAACTGCGAAAAAATGCGAACATGAGAAAAACTGGGAACAAATGAGAAAAACAGAAAAATTGGATAAAACAAATGAGAAAAACTGAGAAAAAAATTAGAAAAAATGAGTAAAAATGAGAAAAACTGAGAAAAACTGCTAAAAAAATGAGAGAAATGAGAAAAACAGAAAAAATTTGAAAAAATGAGACAAAATGAGAAAAATTGTGAAAAACTGAGAAAAATGTGAAAAACTGAGAAAAAATGTCAAAAAATAAGACAAAAAGAGAAAAATTGCGAAAACTGAGAAAAAAATGAGAAAAAAGGAGAAAAATAGCGAACAAATGAGAAAAATTGCAAACAAATGAGCAAAACAGAACAAATGAAAAGAACAGAACAACTGAGAGAAACAGAAAATAAAATGAGAAAAACTGAGAAAAAAATGAGAAGAAATGAGGAAAAATGTGCAAAACTGAGAAAAATGTGAAAAACTGAGAAACAAATCTGAAAAAATGAGACAAAAAGAGAAAAAATGAGAAAAACTGACAAAAACTGAGAAAAACTGAGAAAAAATGTAAAAAATGTAAAACTGCGAAATATCAGTAAAAAGGCGGAAAAACTGCGAAAAAATGCGAACATGAGAAAAACTGGGAACAAATGAGAAAAACAGAAAAATTGGATAAAACAAATGAGAAAAACTGAGAAAAAAATTAGAAAAAATGAGTAAAAATGAGAAAAACTGAGAAAAACTGCTAAAAAATGAGAGAAATGAGAAAAACAGAAAAAATGTGAAAAAATGAGACAAAATGAGAAAAATTGTGAAAAACTGAGAAAAATGTGAAAAACTGAGAAAAAATGTCAAAAAATAAGACAAAAAGAGAAAAATTGCGAAAACTGAGAAAAAAATGAGAAAAAATGAGAAAAATAGCGAACAAATGAGAAAAACTGCAAACAAATGAGCAAAACAGAACAAATGAAAAGAACAGAACAACTGAGAGAAACAGAAAATAAAATGAGAAAAACTGAGAAAAAAATGAGTAGAAATGAGGAAAAATGTGCAAAACTGAGGAAAATGTGAAAAACTGAGAAACAAATCTGAAAAAATGAGACAAAAAGAGAAAAAATGAGAAAAACTGACAAAAACTGAGAAAAACTGAGAAAAAATGTAAAAAAATGTAAAACTGCGAAATATCAGTAAAAAGGCGGAAAAACTGCGAAAAAATGCGAACATGAGAAAAACTGGGAACAAATGAGAAAAACAGAAAAATTGGATAAAACAAATGGGAAAAACTGAGAAAAACAGAGAAAAACAAATGTGAAAAACTGAGAAAAACAAATGGGAAAAACTGAGAAAAACAAATGAGAAGAACTGAGAGAAAATGAGAAAAACTGAGCAAAAGGAGAAACAATGAGGAAAACAAAGAAAAAGAAAGAAAAACTGTGAAAATATCAGAAAAAATGAGAAAAACTGCGAAAAAATGAGAAAAATTGCGAACAAATGAGAAAAGCTGGGAACAAATGAGAAAAACAGAGAAAAACAAATGTGAAAAACTGAAAAAATCTCAGAAAAACAACGAAAAACTGATAAAAAGAACGAAAAAATCTAAGAAAAACTGAAAAACAAGAAAAACAGGGAAAAAATGAGAAAAATGGAGAAAAAATGAGAAAAACTGAGCAAAAGGAGAAACAATGAGGAAAACAAAGAAAAACAAAGAAAAACTGCGAAAATATCAGAAAAAATGAGAAAAACTGTGAAAAAATGAGATAAACTGCGAACAAATGAGAAAAACTGGGAACAAATGAGAAAAACAGAAAAATTGCAAAAAACAAATGTGCAAAACTGAGAAAAATTGAGAAAAACAGAGAAATCTGAGAGAAACAACGAAAACAACTAAGAAAAATTGAAAAACAAGAAAAAACTGAGAAAAATTGCGAAAAACTGAAAAACTGACAAAAAATGTGAAGAAATGAGAAAAAAATGAGAACAAATGAGAAAAAACGAGAAAATCTGAGCATTGAAAAACAATGAAAAAATGAGAAAAAATGAGAAAAACTGAAAAACTGAGAAAAAAGTGAAGAAATTAGACAAAATGAGAAAAATTGAGAAAAACAAAAAAAAATGAGAACATCTGAGAAAAACTGCAAACAAATGAGCAAAACAGAACAAAGGACAAGAACAGAAAAACTGAGAAAAACAGAAAAACAAATGACAAAAACTGAGAAAAATTAGAAAAAATGAGGAAAAATTAGAAAAACTGAGAAAAACTGATAAAAACTGATGAAATATGAGACAAAATGAGAAATACTGATAAAAAATGAGAGAAAATGATAAAAACTGAGTAAAAATGTGAAAACAAAAATGAAAAAAATTAGAAAAACTAAGAAAAACTGAGAAAAAATGTAAAAGATGAGAATAAATGCTAAAAACAGAGAAAAAATCAGCAAAAGGGAGAACTGATGAAAAATGAGAAAAACTGAGAAAAAAATTAGAAACAATGAGGAAAAATGAGAAAAACTGAGAACAACTGATAAAAAATGAGAGAAATGAGAAAAACACAAAAAAATGTGAAAAAATGAGACAAAATGAGAAAAATTGTGAAAAACTGAGAAATATGTGAACAAATGAGAAACAAATGTGAAAAAATGAGACAAAAATAGAAAAAATGAGAAAAACTGACAAAAAATGAGAAAAACTGAGAAAAAAATTAGAACAAATGAGGAAAAATGAGAAAAACTGAGAAAAATGTGAAAAAATGAGAAACAAATTTGAAAAAATGAGACAAAAAGAGAAAAAATGAGAAAAACTGACAAAAAATGAGAAAAACTGAGAAAAAAATTAGAAAAAATGAGTAAAAATGAGAAAAACTGAGAAAAACTGCTAAAAAATGAGAGAAATGAGAAAAACAGAAAAAATGTGAAAAAATGAGACAAAATGAGAAAAATTGTGAAAAACTGAGAAAAATGTGAAAAACTGAGAAAAAATGTCAAAAAATAAGACAAAAAGAGAAAAATTGCGAAAAATGAGAAAAAAATGAGAAAAAATGAGAAAAATAGCGAACAAATGAGAAAAACTGCAAACAAATGAGCAAAACAGAACAAATGAAAAGAACAGAACAACTGAGAGAAACAGAAAATAAAATGAGAAAAACTGAGAAAAAAATGAGAAGAAATGAGGAAAAATGTGCAAAACTGAGAAAAATGTGAAAAACTGAGAAACAAATCTGAAAAAATGAGACAAAAAGAGAAAAAATGAGAAAAACTGACAAAAACTGAGAAAAACTGAGAAAAAATGTAAAAAATGTAAAACTGCGAAATATCAGTAAAAAGGCGGAAAAACTGCGAAAAAATGCGAACATGAGAAAAACTGGGAACAAATGAGAAAAACAGAAAAATTGGATAAAACAAATGAGAAAAACTGAGAAAAAAATTAGAAAAAATGAGTAAAAATGAGAAAAACTGAGAAAAACTGCTAAAAAATGAGAGAAATGAGAAAAACAGAAAAAATGTGAAAAAATGAGACAAAATGAGAAAAATTGTGAAAAACTGAGAAAAATGTGAAAAACTGAGAAAACATGTCAAAAAATAAGACAAAAAGAGAAAAATTGCGAAAAACTGAAAAAAACTGAGAAGAAAAACTGAGAAAAAAAAGAAAAAAACTGAGAAGAAAATCTGAGAAAAACTGAGCAGAAAAATTGAGAAAATGAACTATTAAAAAAAACTGAGAAAAAAACTATTAAAAAACTGAGAATAAAAACGAAGAAGAACTGAGAAACAAACTGAGAATAACTGAGAAATTAACTAAGAAAAACTGAAAAAGAAGAAAAAACTGAGAAAATCTGATAGAAACTGAGAAAAACTGAGAAAATATGAGAAAAACTGAAAAAATGAGGTAAAAATGAGAAAAACTGAGAGAAAAATTGAAAAAACAAGTAAACCGAGATAAACTGAGAAAAAGCTGATAAAAATTGGAAAAATGAGAAAAAATGAGAAAAACTGAGGATAACTGAGAAAAAATACTGAGAAAAAAACTGAGAATAACTGAGAGAAAATCTGAGAAAAATTGAAAAAAATTGAGAAGAAAAACTGAGAAAAAAAAGAAAAAAACTGAGAAGAAAATCTGAGAAAAACTGAGCAGAAAAATTGAGAAAATGAACTATTAAAAAAAACTGAGAAATAAAATATTTTAAAAACTGAGAATAAAAACGAAGAAGAACTGAGAAAAAAACTGAGAATAACCGAGAAAATAACTAAGAAAAACTGAAAAAGAAGAAAAAACTGAGAAAAAATGAGAAAAAATGAGAAAAATTGAGAAAAAAATGAAAAAACAAGGAAACCGAGAAAAACTGAGAAAAAGCTGATAAAAAATTGGAAAAATGAGAAAAAATAAAAACTGAGATTAACTGAGAAAAATAACTGAGAAAAAAACTGAGAATAACTGAGAAAATCTGAGAAAAATTGAAAAAAATTGAGAAGAAAAACTGAGAAAAATAACTGAAACAAACAGAAAAACTGTGAAGAAAATCTTAGAAAAACTGAAAATATAAACTATTAAAAAAAACTGGAAAAAAACTATTAAAAAACTGAGAATAAAAACGAAGAAGAACTGACAAAAAAAACTGAAAAAAACTGAGAAAACATGAGAAGAAAATCTGAGAAAAACTGAGCAGAAAAACTGAGAAAGAAAACTATGAAAAAAACTGAGAATAAAAACGAAGAAGAACTGAGAAGAAAAACTGAGAGAAAAACTGACCAGAAAAGCTGAGAAGATAAACTGAGCAGAAAAATTTAGAAAAAATCTGAAAAAAACTGAGAAAGAAAATGAAGAAAAACTGAGAAAAATGGACAGAAAATAAAGAAGAAAAGCTGAAAAAAAGAAAAAACTGAGAAAAAATGAGAAAAACTGATAAAAACTGACAAAAGGTGAGAAAAGGTGAGAAAAAATGAGAAAATATGAGAAAAACTGAAAAAATGAGGGAAAAATGAGCAAAACTGAGAGAAAAATTGAAAAAACAAGTAAACTGAGAAAAACTGAGAAAAAGCTGATAAAAATTGGAAAAATGAGAAAAAATGAGAAAAACTGAGGATAACTGAGAAAAAATACTGAGAAAAAAACTGAGAATAACTGAGAGAAAATCTGAGAAAAATTGAAAAAAATTGAGAAGAAAAACTGAGAAAAATAACTGAAACAAACAGAAAAACTGAGAAGAAAATCTTAGAAAAACTGAGCAGAAAAACTGAGAATATAAACTATTAAAAAAACTGGAAAAAACTATTAAAAATCTGAGAATAAAAACGAAGAAGAACTGAGAAGAAAAACTGACAAAAAAAATGAAAAAAACTGAGAAAAGATGAGAAGGAAAAATGAGAAAAAATGAGAAAAACTGAGGATAACTGAGAAAAAATACTGAGAACAAAACTGAGAATAACTGAGAAAAAACTGAGAAAAACTGAAAAAACTGAGAAGAAAAACTGAGAAAAAAAGAAAAAAACTGAGAAGAAAATCTGAGAAAAACTGAGCAGAAAAATTGAGAAAATGAACTATTAAAAAAAACTGAGAAAAAAAATATTTAAAAAACTGAGAATAAAAACGAAGAAGAACTGAGAAATAAACTGAGAATAACTGAGAAAATAACTAAGAAAAACTGAAAAAGAAGAAAAAACTGAGAAAATCTGAAAGAAACTGAGAAAAACTGAGAAAATATGAGAAAAACTGAAAAAATGAGATAAAAATGAGAAAAACTGAGAAAAACTGAGAATAACTGAGAAAAATACTGAGAAAAAAACTGAGAATAACTGTGAGAAAAACTGAGAATAACTGTGAGAAAAACTGAGAATAACTGAAAAAAACTGAAGAAAACTGAGAAAAAAATCTGGAAAAAACTGAGCAAAACTGAGAAGAAAATATGAGAAAAACAGAGCAGAAATACTGAGAATAAAAACGAAGAAGAACTGAGAAGAAAAACTGAGGAAAAAAACTGACCAGAAAAGCTGAGAAGATAAACTGAGCAGAAAAACTTAGAAAAAATCTGAAAGAAACTGAGAAAGAAAATTAAGAAAAACTGAGAAAAATGGACAGAAAATAACTAAGAAAAACTGAAAAAGAAGAAAAAACTGAGAAAAAATGAGAAAAACTGATAAAAACTGACAAAAGGTGAGAAAAGGTGAGAAAAAATGAGAAAATATGAGAAAAACTGAAAAAATGAGGTAAAAATGAGCAAAACTGAGAGAAAAATTGAAAAAACAAGTAAACTGAGAAAAACTGAGAAAAAGCTGCTAAAAATTGGAAAAATGAGAAAAAATGAGAAAAACTGAGGATAACTGAGAAAAAATACTGAGAAAAAAACTGAGAATAACTGAGAGAAAATCTGAGAAAAATTGAAAAAAATTGAGAAGAAAAACTGAGAAAAATAACTGAAACAAACAGAAAAACTGAGAAGAAAATCTTAGAAAAACTGAGCAGAAAAACTGAGAATATAAACTATTAAAAAAACTGGAAAAAACTATTAAAAATCTGAGAATAAAAACGAAGAAGAACTGAGAAGAAAAACTGACAAAAAAAATGAAAAAAACTGAGAAAAGATGAGAAGGAAAAATGAGAAAAAATGAGAAAAACTGAGGATAACTGAGAAAAAATACTGAGAACAAAACTGAGAATAACTGAGAAAAAACTGAGAAAAACTGAAAAAAACTGAGAAGAAAAACTGAGAAAAAAAAGAAAAAAACTGAGAAGAAAATCTGAGAAAAACTGAGCAGAAAAATTGAGAAAATGAACTATTAAAAAAAACTGAGAAAAAAAATATTTAAAAAACTGAGAATAAAAACGAAGAAGAACTGAGAAATAAACTGAGAATAACTGAGAAAATAACTAAGAAAAACTGAAAAAGAAGAAAAAACTGAGAAAATCTGAAAGAAACTGAGAAAAACTGAGAAAATATGAGAAAAACTGAAAAAATGAGATAAAAATGAGAAAAACTGAGAAAAACTGAGAATAACTGAGAAAAAATACTGAGAAAAAAACTGAGAATAACTGTGAGAAAAACTGAGAATAACTGTGAGAAAAACTGAGAATAACTGAAAAAAACTGAAGAAAACTGAGAAAAAAATCTGGAAAAAACTGAGCAAAACTGAGAAGAAAATATGAGAAAAACAGAGCAGAAATACTGAGAATAAAAACGAAGAAGAACTGAGAAGAAAAACTGAGGAAAAAAACTGACCAGAAAAGCTGAGAAGATAAACTGAGCAGAAAAGCTTAGAAAAAATCTGAAAGAAACTGAGAAAGAAAATTAAGAAAAACTGAGAAAAATGGACAGAAAATAACTAAGAAAAACTGAAAAAGAAGAAAAAACTGAGAAAAAATGAGAAAAACTGATAAAAACTGACAAAAGGTGAGAAAAGGTGAGAAAAAATGAGAAAATATGAGAAAAACTGAAAAAATGAGGTAAAAATGAGCAAAACTGAGAGAAAAATTGAAAAAACAAGTAAACTGAGAAAAACTGAGAAAAAGCTGATAAAAATTGGAAAAATGAGAAAAAATGAGAAAAACTGAGGATAACTGAGAAAAAATACTGAGAAAAAAACTGAGAATAACTGAGAGAAAATCTGAGAAAAATTGAAAAAAATTGAGAAGAAAAACTGAGAAAAATAACTGAAACAAACAGAAAAACTGAGAAGAAAATCTTAGAAAAACTGAGCAGAAAAACTGAGAATATAAACTATTAAAAAAACTGGAAAAAACTATTAAAAATCTGAGAATAAAAACGAAGAAGAACTGAGAAGAAAAACTGACAAAAAAAATGAAAAAAACTGAGAAAAGATGAGAAGGAAAAATGAGAAAAAATGAGAAAAACTGAGGATAACTGAGAAAAAATACTGAGAACAAAACTGAGAATAACTGAGAAAAAACTGAGAAAAACTGAAAAAAACTGAGAAGAAAAACTGAGAAAAAAAAGAAAAAAACTGAGAAGAAAATCTGAGAAAAACTGAGCAGAAAAATTGAGAAAATGAACTATTAAAAAAAACTGAGAAAAAAAATATTTAAAAAACTGAGAATAAAAACGAAGAAGAACTGAGAAATAAACTGAGAATAACTGAGAAAATAACAAAGAAAAACTGAAAAAGAAGAAAAAACTGAGAAAAAATGAGAAAAAATGAGAAAAACTGAGAAAAACTGACAAAAGATGAGAAAAGGTGAGAAAATATGAGAAAATATGAGAAAAACTGAAAAAATGAGGTTAAAAATGAGAAAAACTGAGAAAAAAATGAAAAAACAAGGAAACCGAGAAAAACTGAGAAAAAGCTGATAAAAAATTGGAAAAATGAGAAAAAATAAAAACTGAGATTAACTGAGAAAAAATACTGAGAAAAAAACTGAGAATAACTGAGAGAAAATCTGAGAAAAATTGAAAAAATTTGAGAAGAAAAACTGAGAAAAATAACTGAAACAAACAGAAAAACTGAGAAGAAAATCTTAGAAAAACTGAGCAGAAAAACTGAGAATATAAACTATTAAAAAAAACTGAAAAAACATCGATTAAAAAACTGAGAATAAAAACGAAGAAGAACTGAGAAGAAAAACTGACAAAAAAAATTGAAAAAAACTGAGAAAACATGAGAAGAAAATCTGAGAAAAACTGAGCAGAAAAACTGAGAAAAAAAACTATGAAAAAAACTGAGAATAAAAACGAAGAAGAACTGAGAAGAAAAACTGAGAGAAAAACTGACCAGAACAGCTGAGAAGATAAACTGAGCAGAACAATTGAGAAAAAATCTGAAAAAAACTGAGAAAGAAAATTAAGAAAAACTGAGAAAAATGGACAGAAAATAAAGAAGAAAAACTGAAAAAAAGAAAAAACTGAGAAAAAATGAGAAAAACTGATAAAAACTGACAAAAGGTGAGAAAAGGTGAGAAAAAATGAGAAAATATGAGAACAACTGAAAAAATGAGGTAAAAATGAGAAAAACTGAGAAAAACTGAAGAAAATATGAGAAAAACTAAGCAGAAAAACTGAGAAAATAAACTATTAAAAAAAACTGAGAAAAAAACTATTTAAAAAACTGAGAATAAAAACGAAGAAGAACTGAGAAAAAAACTGAGAATAACTGAGAAAATAACAAAGAAAAACTGAAAAAGAAGAAAAAACTGAGAAAAAATGAGAAAAAAAGAGAAAAACTGATAAAAACAGACAAAAGATGAGCAAAGGTGAGAAAAAATGAGAAAATATGAGAAAAACTGAAAAAATGAGGTAAAAATGAGAAAAACTGAGAGAAAGCTGATAAAAATTGGAAAAATGAGAAAAAATGAGAAAAACTGAGGATAACTGAGAAAAAATACTGAGAAAAAAACTGAGAATAACTGAGAGAAAATCTGAGAAAAATTGAAAAAAATTGAGAAGAAAAACTGAGAAAAATAACTGAAACAAACAGAAAAACTGAGAAGAAAATCTTAGAAAAACTGTGAATATAAACTATTAAAAAAAACTGGAAAAAAACTATTAAAAAACTGAGAATAAAAACGAAGAAGAACTGAGAAGAAAAACTGAAAAAAAAAACTGAAAAAAACTGAGAAAACATGAGAAGAAAATCTGAGAAAAACTGAGCAGAAAAACTGAGAAAAAAAACTATGAAAAAAACTGAGAATAAAAACGAAGAAGAACTGAGAAGAAAAACTGAGAGAAAAACTGACCAGAAAAGCTGAGAAGATAAACTGAGCAGAAAAATTTAGAAAAAATCTGAAAAAAACTGAGAAAGAAAATTAAGAAAAACTGAGAAAAATGGACAGAAAATAAAGAAGAAAAACTGAAAAAAAGAAAAAACTGAGAAAAAATGAGAAAAACTGATAAAAACTGACAAAAGGTGAGAAAAGGTGAGAAAAAATGAGAAAATATGAGAAAAACTGAAAAAATGAGGTAAAAATGAGAAAAACTGAGAAAAAAATGAAAAAACAAGGAAACCGAGAAAAACTGAGAAAAAGCTGATAAAAAATTGGAAAAATGAGAAAAAATGAGAAAAACTGAGGATAACTGAGAAAAAATACTGAGAACAAAACTGAGAATAACTGAGAAAAAACTGAGAAAAACTGAAAAAAACTGAGAAGAAAAACTGAGAAAAAAAGAAAAAAACTGAGAAGAAAATCTGAGAAAAACTGAGCAGAAAAATTGAGAAAATGAACTATTAAAAAAAACTGAGAAAAAAATTATTTAAAAAACTGAGAATAACTGAGAAAATAACTAAGAAAAACTGAAAAAGAAGAAAAAACTGAGAAAAAATGAGAAAAAATGAGAAAAACTGAGAAAAACTGGCAAAAGGTGAGAAAAGGTGAGAAAAAATGAGAAAATATGAGAAAAACTGAAAAAATGAGGTTAAAAATGAGAAAAACTGAGAAAAAAATGAAAAAACAAGGAAACCGAGGAAAACTGAGAAAAAGCTGATAAAAAATTGGAAAAATGAGAAAAAATAAAAACTGAGATTAAGTGAGAAAAAATACTGAGAGAAAAACTGAGAATAACTGAGAGAAAAACTGAGAAAAACTGAAAAAAACTGTGGAAGAAAAACTGAGCAAAAGAACTGAAACAAACTGAGAAAAACTGAGAAGAAAATCTGAGAAAGATAGAGCAGAAAAACTGAGACAAAAAATTATTTAAAAAACTGAGAATAAAAACGAAGAACTGAGAAGAAAAACTGAGAAAAATAACTGAAACAAACAGAAAAACTGAGAAGAAAATCGTAGAAAAACTGAGAATATAAACTATTAAAAACAACTGGAAAAAAAACTATTAAAAAACTCAGAATAAAAACGAAGAAGAACTGAGAAGAAAAACTGAAAAAAAAAACTGAAAAAAACTGAGAAAACATGAGAAGAAAATCTGAGAAAAACTGAGCAGAAAAACTGAGAAAAAAAACTATGAAAAAAACTGAGAATAAAAACGAAGAAGAACTGAGAAGAAAAACTGAGAGAAAAACTGACCAGAAAAGCTGAGAAGATAAACTGAGCAGAACAATTGAGAAAAAATCTGAAAAAAACTGAGAAAGAAAATTAAGAAAAACTGAGAAAAATGGACAGAAAATAAAGAAGAAAAACTGAAAAAAAGAAAAAACTGAGAAAAAATGAGAAAAACTGATAAAAACTGACAAAAGGTGAGAAAAGGTGAGAAAAAATGAGAAAATATGAGAAAAACTGAAAAAATGAGGTAAAAATGAGAAAAGCTGAGAAAAACTGAAGAAAATCTGAGAAAAACTAAGCAGAAAAACTGAGAAAATAAACTATTAAAAAAAACTGAGAAAAAAAACTATTTAAAAAACTGAGAATAAAAACGAAGAAGAACTGAGAAAAAAACTGAGAATAACTGAGAAAATAACAAAGAAAAACTGAAAAAGAAGAAAAAACTGAGAAAAAATTAGAAAAAAAGAGAAAAACTGATAAAAACAGACAAAAGATGAGCAAAGGTGAGAAAAAATGAGAAAATATGAGAAAAACTGAAAAAATGAGGTTAAAAATGAGAAAAACTGAGAAAAAAATGAAAAAACAAGGAAACCGAGGAAAACTGAGAAAAAGCTGAAAAAAATTGGAAAAATGAGAAAAAATAAAAACTGAGATTGAGTGAGAAAAAATACTGAGAGAAAAACTGAGAATAACTGAGAGAAAAACTGAGAAAAACTGAAAAAAACTGTGGAAGAAAAACTGAGCAAAAGAACTGAAACAAACTGAGAAAAACTGAGAAGAAAATCTGAGAAAGATAGAGCAGAAAAACTGAGACAAAAAATTATTTAAAAAACTGAGAATAAAAACGAAGAACTGAGAAGAAAATCTGAGAAAAATAACTGAAACAAACAGAAAAACTGAGAAGAAAATCGTAGAAAAACTGAGAATATAAACTATTAAAAACAACTGGAAAAAAAACTATTAAAAAACTCAGAATAAAAACGAAGAAGAACTGAGAAGAAAAACTGAAAAAAAAAACTGAAAAAAACTGAGAAAACATGAGAAGAAAATCTGAGAAAAACTGAGCAGAAAAACTGAGAAAAAAAACTATGAAAAAAACTGAGAATAAAAACGAAGAAAAACTGAGAGAAAAACTGAGCAGAAAAGCTGAGAAGATAAACTGAGCAGAACAATTGAGAAAAAATCTGAAAAAAACTGAGAAAGAAAATTAAGAAAAACTGAGAAAAATGGACAGAAAATAAAGAAGAAAAACTGAAAAAAAGAAAAAACTGAGAAAAAATGAGAAAAACTGATAAAAACTGACAAAAGGTGAGAAAAGGTGAGAAAAAATGAGAAATTATGAGAAAAACTGAAAAAATGAGGTAAAAATGAGAAAAACTGAGAAAAACTGAAGAAAATCTGAGAAACACTAAGCTGAAAAACTGAGAAAATAAACTATTAAAAAAAACTGAGAAAAAAAACTATTTAAAAAACTGAGAATAAAAACGAAGAAGAACTGAGAAAAAAACTGAGAATAACTGAGAAAATAACAAAGAAAAACTGAAAAAGAAGAAAAAACTGAGAAAAAATGAGAAAAAAAGAGAAAAACTGATAAAAACAGACAAAAGATGAGCAAAGGTGAGAAAAAATGAGAAAATATGAGAAAAATTGAAAAAATGAGGTAAAAATGAGAAAAACTGAGAAAAAAATTGAAAAAACAAGTAAACTGAGAAAAACTGAGAGAAAGCTGATAAAAATTGGAAAAATGAGAAAAAATGAGAAAAACTGAGGATAACTGAGAAAAAATACTGAGAAAAAAACTGAGAATAACTGAGAATAACTGAGAGAAAATCTGAGAAAAATTGAAAAAAATTGAGAAGAAAAACTGAGAAAAATAACTGAAACAAACAGAAAAACTGAGAAGAAAATCTTAGAAAAACTGTGAATATAAACTATTAAAAAAAACTGGAAAAAAACTATTAAAAAACTGAGAATAAAAACGAAGAAGAACTGAGAAGAAAAACTGAAAAAAAAAACTGAAAAAAACTGAGAAAACATGAGAAGAAAATCTGAGAAAAACTGAAAAAATGAGGTAAAAATGAGAAAAACTGAGAAAAATTGAAAAAACAAGTAAACTGAGAAAAACTGAGAAAAAGCTGATAAAAAATTGGAAAAATGAGAAAAAATGAGAAAAACTGAGGATAACTGAGAAAAAATACTGAGAACAAAACTGAGAATAACTGAGAAAAAACTGAGAAAAACTGAAAAAAACTGAGAAGAAAAACTGAGAAAAAAAGAAAAAAACTGAGAAGAAAATCTGAGAAAAACTGAGCAGAAAAATTGAGAAAATGAACTATTAAAAAAAACTGAGAAAAAAATTATTTAAAAAACTGAGAATAAAAACGAAGAAGAACTGAGAAAAAAACTGAGAATAACTGAGAAAATAACTAAGAAAAACTGAAAAAGAAGAAAAAACTGAGAAAAAATGAGAAAAAATGAGAAAAACTGAGAAAAACTGACAAAAGGTGAGAAAAGTTGAGAAAAAATGAGAAAATATGAGAAAAACTGAAAAAATGAGGTTAAAAATGAGAAAAACTGAGAAAAAAATGAAAAAACAAGGAAACCGAGGAAAACTGAGAAAAAGCTGATAAAAAATTGGAAAAATGAGAAAAAATAAAAACTGAGATTAAGTGAGAAAAAATACTGAGAGAAAAACTGAGAATAACTGAGAGAAAAACTGAGAAAAACTGAAAAAAACTGTGGAAGAAAAACTGAGCAAAAGAACTGAAACAAACTGAGAAAAACTGAGAAGAAAATCTGAGAAAGATAGAGCAGAAAAACTGAGACAAAAAATTATTTAAAAAACTGAGAATAAAAACGAAGAACTGAGAAGAAAAACTGAGAAAAATAACTGAAACAAACAGAAAAACTGAGAAGAAAATCGTAGAAAAACTGAGAATATAAACTATTAAAAACAACTGGAAAAAAAACTATTAAAAAACTCAGAATAAAAACGAAGAAGAACTGAGAAGAAAAACTGAAAAAAAAAACTGAAAAAAACTGAGAAAACATGAGAAGAAATGAGAAAATCTGAGAAAAAAATGAAAAAACAAGGAAACCGAGAAAAACTGAGAAAAAGCTGATAAAAAATTGGAAAAATGAGAAAAAATAAAAACTGAGATTAACTGAGAAAAATAACTGAGAAAAAAACTGAGAATAACTGAGAGAAAATCTGAGAAAAATTGAAAAAAATTGAGAAGAAAAACTGAGAAAAATAACTGAAACAAACAGAAAAACTGTGAAGAAAATCTTAGAAAAACTGAAAATATAAACTATTAAAAAAAACTGGAAAAAAACTATTAAAAAACTGAGAATAAAAACGAAGAAAAACTGACAAAAAAAACTGAAAAAAACTGAGAAAACATGAGAAGAAAATCTGAGAAAAACTGAGCAGAAAAACTGAGAAAAAAAACTATGAAAAAAACTGAGAATAAAAACGAAGAAGAACTGAGAAGAAAAACTGAGAGAAAAACTGACCAGAAAAGCTGAGAAGATAAACTGAGCAGAAAAATTTAGAAAAAATCTGAAAAAAACTGAGAAAGAAAATGAAGAAAAACTGAGAAAAATGGACAGAAAATAAAGAAGAAAAGCTGAAAAAAAGAAAAAACTGAGAAAAAATGAGAAAAACTGATAAAAACTGACAAAAGGTGAGAAAAGGTGAGAAAAAATGAGAAAATATGAGAAAAACTGAACAAATGAGGTAAAAATGAGCAAAACTGAGAGAAAAATTGAAAAAACAAGTAAACTGAGAAAAACTGAGAAAAAGCTGATAAAAATTGGAAAAATGAGAAAAAATGAGAAAAACTGAGGATAACTGAGAAAAAATACTGAGAAAAAAACTGAGAATAACTGAGAGAAAATCTGAGAAAAATTGAAAAAAATTGAGAAGAAAAACTGAGAAAAATAACTGAAACAAACAGAAAAACTGAGAAGAAAATCTTAGAAAAACTGAGCAGAAAAACTGAGAATATAAACTATTAAAAAAAACTGGAAAAAAACTATTAAAAAACTGAGAATAAAAACGAAGAAGAACTGAGAAGAAAAACTGACAAAAAAAATGAAAAAAACTGAGAAAACATGAGAAGGAAAAATGAGAAAAAATGAGAAAAACTGAGGATAACTGAATAAAAATACTGAGAAAAAACTGAGAATAACTGAGAGAAAATCTGAGAAAAATTGAAAAAAATTGAGAAGAAAAACTGAGAAAAATAACTGAAACAAACAGAAAAACTGAGAAGAAAATCTTAGAAAAACTGAGCAGAAAAACTGAGAAAAAAAACTATGAAAAAAACTGAGAATAAAAACGAAGAAGAACTGAGAAGAAAAACTGAGAGAAAAACTGACCAGAAAAGCTGAGAAGATAAACTGAGCAGAAAAACTTAGAAAAAATCTGAAAAAAACTGAGAAAGAAAATTAAGAAAAACTGAGAAAAATGGACAGAAAATAACTAAGAAAAACTGAAAAAGAAGAAAAAACTGAGAAAAAATGAGAAACAATTTGAAAAACTGAGAAAAACTGACAAAAGATGAGAAAAGGTGAGAAAATATGAGAAAATATGAGAAAAACTGAAAAAATGAGGTTAAAAATGAGAAAAACTGAGAAAAAAATGAAAAAACAAGGAAACCGAGAAAAACTGAGAAAAAGCTGAAAAAAATTGGAAAAATGAGAAAAAATAAAAACTGAGATTAACTGAGAAAAAATACTGAGAAAAAAACTGAGAATAACTGAGAGAAAATCTGAGAAAAATTGAAAAAAATTGAGAAGAAAAACTGAGAAAAATAACTGAAACAAACAGAAAAACTGAGAAGCAAATCTTAGAAAAACTGAGCAGAAAAACTGAGAATATAAACTATTAAAAAAAACTGAAAAAAAATCGATTAAAAAACTGAGAATAAAAACGAAGAAGAACTGAGAAGAAAAACTGACAAAAAAAACTGAAAAAAACTGAGAAAACATGAGAAGAAAATCTGAGAAAAACTGAGCAGAAAAACTGAGAGAAAAAACTATGAAAAAAACTGAGAATAAAAACGAAGAAGAACTGAGAAGAAAAACTGAGAGAAAAACTGACCAGAACAGCTGAGAAGATAAACTGAGCAGAAAAATTGAGAAAAAATCTGAAAAAAACTGAGAAAGAAAATTAAGAAAAACTGAGAAAAATGGACAGAAAATAAAGAAGAAAAACTGAAAAAAAGAAAAAACTGAGAAAAAATGAGAAAAACTGATAAAAACTGACAAAAGGTGAGAAAAGGTGAGAAAAAATGAGAAAATATGAGAAAAACTGAAAAAATGAGGTAAAAATGAGAAAAACTGAGAAAAACTGAAGAAAATCTGAGAAAAACTAAGCAGAAAAACTGAGAAAATAAACTATTAAAAAAACTGAGAAAAAAAACTATTTAAAAAACTGAGAATAAAAACGAAGAAGAACTGAGAAAAAAACTGAGAATAACTGAGAAAATAACAAAGAAAAACTGAAAAAGAAGAAAAAACTGAGAAAAAATGAGAACAAAAGAGAAAAACTGATAAACACAGACAAAAGATGAGCAAAGGAGAGAAAAAATGAGAAAATATGAGAAAAACTGAAAAAATGAGGTAAAAATGAGAAAAACTGAGAGAAAAATTGAACAAACAAGTAAACTGAGAAAAACTGAGAAAAAGCTGATAAAAATTGGAAAAATGAGAAAAAATGAGAAAAACTGAGGATAACTGAGAAAAAATACTGAGAAAAAAACTGAGAATAACTGAGAGAAAATCTGAGAAAAATTGAAAAAAATTGAGAAGAAAAACTGAGAAAAATAACTGAAACAAACAGAAAAACTGAGAAGAAAATCTTAGAAAAACTGTGAATATAAACTATTAAAAAAAACTGGAAAAAAACTATTAAAAAACTGAGAATAAAAACGAAGAAGAACTGAGAAGAAAAACTGACAAATAAAACTATGAAAAAAACTGAGAATAAAAACGAAGAAGAACTGAGAAGAAAAACTGAGAGAAAAACTGACCAGAAAAGCTGAGAAGATAAACTGAGCAGAAAAATTTAGAAAAAATCTGAAAAAAACTGAGAAAGAAAATGAAGAAAAACTGAGAAAAATGGACAGAAAATAAAGAAGAAAAACTGAAAAAAAGAAAAAACTGAGAAAAAATGAGAAAAACTGATAAAAACTGACAAAATGTGAGAAAAGGTGAGAAAAAATGAGAAAATATGAGAAAAACTGAAAAAATGAGGTAAAAATGAGAAAAACTGAGAGAAAAATTGAAAAAACAAGTAAACTGAGAAAAACTGAGAAAAAGCTGATAAAAAATTGGAAAAATGAGAAAAAATGAGAAAAACTGAGGATAACTGAGAAAAAATACTGAGAACAAAACTGAGAATAACTGAGAAAAAACTGAGAAAAACTGAAAAAAACTGAGAAGAAAAACTGAGAAAAAAAAGAAAAAAACTGAGAAGAAAATCTGAGAAAAACTGAGCAGAAAAATTGAGAAAATGAACTATTAAAAAAAACTGAGAAAAAAATTATTTAAAAAACTGAGAATAAAAACGAAGAAGAACTGAGAAAAAAACTGAGAATAACTGAGAAAATAACTAAGAAAAACTGAAAAAGAAGAAAAAACTGAGAAAAAATGAGAAAAAATGAGAAAAACTGAGAAAAACTGACAAAAGGTGAGAAAAGGTGAGAAAAAATGAGAAAATATGAGAAAAACTGAAAAAATGAGGTTAAAAATGAGAAAAACTGAGAAAAAAATGAAAAAACAAGGAAACCGAGAAAAACTGAGAAAAAGCTGATAAAAAATTGGAAAAATGAGAAAAAATAAAAACTGAGATTAAGTGAGAAAAAATACTGAGAAAAACTGAAAAAAACTGTGGAAGAAAAACTGAGCAAAAGAACTGAAACAAACTGAGAAAAACTGAGAAGAAAATCTGAGAAAGATAGAGCAGAAAAACTGAGACAAAAAATTATTTAAAAAACTGAGAATAAAAACGAAGTTCTGAGAAGAAAAACTGAGAAAAATAACTGAAACAAACAGAAAAACTGAGAAGAAAATCGTAGAAAAACTGGGAATATAAACTATTAAAAAAAACTGGAAAAAAAACTATTAAAAAACTCAGAATAAAAACGAAGAAAAACTGAAAAAAAAACTGAAAAAAACTGAGAAAACATGAGAAGAAAATCTGAGAAAAACAGCAGAAAAACTGAGAAAAAAAACTATGAAAAAAACTGAGAATAAAAACGAAGAAGAACTGAGAAGAAAAACTGAGAGAAAAACTGACCAGAAAAGCTGAGAAGATAAACTGAGCAGAAAAATTTAGAAAAAATCTGAAAAAAACTGAGAAAGAAAATTAAGAAAAACTGAGAAAAATGGACAGAAAATAAAGAAGAAAAACTGAAAAAAAGAAAAAACTGAGAAAAAATGATAAAAACTGATAAAAACTGACAAAAGGTGAGAAAAGGTGAGAAAAAATGAGAAAATATGAGAAAAACTGAAAAAATGAGGTAAAAATGAGAAAAACTGAGAGAAAAATTGAAAAAACCAGTAAACCGAGAAAAACTGAGAAAAAGCTGATAAAAATTGGAAAAATGAGAAAAAATGAGAAAAACTGAGGATAACTGAGAAAAAATACTGAGAAAAAAACTGAGAATAACAGAGAAAATCTGAGAAAAATTGAAAAAAATTGAGAAGAAAAACTGAGAAAAATAACTGAAACAAACAGAAAAACTGAGAAGAAAATCTTCGAAAAACTGAGCAGAAAAACTGAGAATATAAACTCTTAAAAAAAACTGGAAAAAAACTATTAAAAAACTGAGAATAAAAACGAAGAAGAACTGAGAAGAAAAACTGACAAAAAAAATGAAAAAAACTGAGAAAACATGAGAAGGAAAAATGAGAAAAAATGAGAAAAACTGAGGATAACTGAGAAAAAACTGAGAAAAACTGAAAAAAACTGAGAAGAATAGCTGAGAAAAAAAAAATGAACTGAGAAGAAAATCTGAGAAAAACTGAGCAGAAAAATTGAGAAAATGAACTATTAAAAAAAACTGAGAAAAAAAATATTTAAAAAACTGAGAAAAAAAACGAAGAAGAACTGAGAAAAAAACTGAGAATAACTGAGAAAATAACTAAGAAAAACTGAAAAAGAAGAAAAAACTGAGAAAAAATGAGAAAAAATGAGAAAAACTGAGAAAAACTGACAAAAGGTGAGAAAAGGTGAGAAAAAATGAGAAAATATGAGAAAAACTGAAAAAATGAGGTTAAAAATGAGAAAAACTGAGAAAAAAATGAAAAAACAAGGAAACCGAGAAAAACTGAGAAAAAGCTGATAAAAAATTGGAAAAATGAGAAAAAATAAAAACTGAGATTCAGTGAGAAAAAATACTGAGAGAAAAACTGAGAATAACTGAGAGAAAAACTGAGAAAAACTGAAAAAAATGGAAGAAAAACTCAGCAAAAGAACTGAAACAAACTGAGAAAAACTGAGAAGAAAATCTGAGAAAGATAGAGCAGAAAAACTGAGACAAAAAATTATTTAAAAAACTGAGAATAAAAACGAAGAACTGAGAAGAAAAACTGAGAAAAATAACTGAAACAAACAGAAAAACTGAGAAGAAAATCGTAGAAAAACTGAGAATATAAACTATTAAAAAAACTGGCAAAAAAACTATTAAAAAACTGAGAATAAAAACGAAGAAGAACTGAGAAACAAACTGAGAATAACTGAGAAATTAACTAAGAAAAACTGAAAAAGAAGAAAAAACTGAGAAAATCTGAAAGAAACTGAGAAAAACTGAGAAAATATGAGAAAAACTGAAAAAATGAGGTAAAAATGAGAAAAACTGAGAGAAAAATTGAAAAAACAAGTAAACTGAGAAAAACTGAGAAAAAGCTGATAAAAATTGGAAAAATGAGAAAAAATGAGAAAAATTGAGGATAACTGAGAAAAAATACTGAGAACAAAACTGAGAATAACTGAGAAAAAACTGAGAAAAACTGAAAAAAACTGAGAAGAAAAACTGAGAAAAAAAAGAAAAAAACTGAGAAGAAAATCTGAGAAGAACTGAGCAGAAAAATTGAGAAAATGAACTATTAAAAAAAACTGAGAAAAAAAATATTTAAAAAACTGAGAATAAAAACGGAACTGAGAAAAAAACTGAGAATAACTGAGAAAATAACTAAGAAAAACTGAAAAAGAAGAAAAAACTGAGAAAAAATGAGAAAAAATGAGAAAAACTGAGAAAAAAATGAAAAAACAAGGAAACCGAGAAAAACTGAGAAAAAGCTGATAAAAAATTGGAAAAATGAGAAAAAATAAAAACTGAGATTAACTGAGAAAAATAACTGAGAAAAAAACTGAGAATAACTGAGAGAAAATCTGAGAAAAATTGAAAAAAATTGAGAAGAAAAACTGAGAAAAATAACTGAAACAAACAGAAAAACTGTGAAGAAAATCTTAGAAAAACTGAAAATATAAACTATTAAAAAAAACTGGAAAAAAACTATTAAAAAACTGAGAATAAAAACGAAGAAAAACTGACAAAAAAAACTGAAAAAAACTGAGAAAACATGAGAAGAAAATCTGAGAAAAACTGAGCAGAAAAATTGAGAAAAAAAACTATGAAAAAAACTGAGAATAAAAACGAAGAAGAACTGAGAAGAAAAACTGAGAGAAAAACTGACCAGAAAAGCTGAGAAGATAAACTGAGCAGAAAAATTTAGAAAAAATCTGAAAAAAACTGAGAAAGAAAATGAAGAAAAACTGAGAAAAATGGACAGAAAATAAAGAAGAAAAGCTGAAAAAAAGAAAAAACTGAGAAAAAATGAGAAAAACTGATAAAAACTGACAAAAGGTGAGAAAAGGTGAGAAAAAATGCGAAAATATGAGAAAAACTGAAAAAATGAGGTAAAAATGAGCAAAACTGAGAGAAAAATTGAAAAAACAAGTAAACTGAGAAAAACTGAGAAAAAGCTGATAAAAATTGGAAAAATGAGAAAAAATGAGAAAAACTGAGGATAACTGAGAAAAAATACTGAGAAAAAAACTGAGAATAACTGAGAGAAAATCTGAGAAAAATTGAAAAAAATTGAGAAGAAAAACTGAGAAAAATAACTGAAACAAACAGAAAAACTGAGAAGAAAATCTTAGAAAAACTGAGCAGAAAAACTGAGAATATAAACTATTAAAAAAAACTGGAAAAAAACTATTAAAAAACTGAGAATAAAAACGAAGAAGTACTGAGAAGAAAAACTGACAAAAAAAATGAAAAAAACTGAGAAAACATGAGAAGGAAAAATGAGAAAAAATGAGAAAAACTGAGGATAACTGAGAAAAAATACTGAGAAAAAACTGAGAATAACTGAGAGAAAATCTGAGAAAAATTGAAAAAAATTGAGAAGAAAAACTGAGAAAAATAACTGAAACAAACAGAAAAACTGAGAAGAAAATCTTAGAAAAACTGAGCAGAAAAACTGAGAAAAAAAACTATGAAAAAAACTGAGAATAAAAACGAAGAAGAACTGAGAAGAAAAACTGAGAGAAAAACTGACCAGAAAAGCTGAGAAGATAAACTGAGCAGAAAAACTTAGAAAAAATCTGAAAAAAACTGAGAAAGAAAATTAAGAGAAACTGAGAAAAATGGACAGAAAATAACTAAGAAAAACTGAAAAAGAAGAAAAAACTGAGAAAAAATGAGAAAAAATTTGAAAAACTGAGAAAAACTGACAAAAGATGAGAAAAGGTGAGAAAATATGAGAAAATATGAGAAAAACTGAAAAAATGAGGTTAAAAATGAGAAAAACTGAGAAAAAAATGAAAAAACAAGGAAACCGAGAAAAACTGAGAAAAAGCTGAAAAAAATTGGAAAAATGAGAAAAAATAAAAACTGAGATTAACTGAGAAAAAATACTGAGAAAAAAACTGAGAATAACTGAGAGAAAATCAGAGAAAAATTGAAAAAAATTGAGAAGAAAAACTGAGAAAAATAACTGAAACAAACAGAAAAACTGAGGAGAAAATCTGAGAAAAACTGAGCAGAAAAACTGAGAATATAAACTATTAAAAAAAACTGAAAAAAAATCGATTAAAAAACTGAGAATAACTGAGAGAAAATCTGAGAAAAATTGAAAAAAATTGAGAAGAAAAACTGAGAAAAATAACTGAAACAAACAGAAAAACTGAGAAGAAAATCTGAGAAAAACTGAGCAGAAAAACTGAGAAAAAAAACTATGAAAAAAACTGAGAATAAAAACGAAGAAGAACTGAGAAGAAAAACTGAGAGAAAAACTGACCAGAACAGCTGAGAAGATAAACTGAGCAGAAAAATTGAGAAAAAATCTGAAAAAAACTGAGAAAGAAAATTAAGAAAAACTGAGAAAAATGGACAGAAAATAAAGAAGAAAAACTGAAAAAAAGAAAAAACTGAGAAAAAATGAGAAAAACTGATAAAAACTGACAAAAGGTGAGAAAAGGTGAGAAAAAATGAGAAAATATGAGAAAAACTGAAAAAATGAGGTAAAAATGAGAAAAACTGAGAAAAACTGAAGAAAATCTGAGAAAATCTTAGCAGAAAAACTGAGAAAATAAACTGTCAAAAAAATGAGAAAAAAAACTATTTAAAAAACTGAGAATAAAAACGAAGAAGAACTGAGAAAAAAACTGAGAATAACTGAGAAAATAACAAAGAAAAACTGAAAAAGAAGAAAAAACTGAGAAAAAATGAGAAAAAAGGAGAAAAACTGATAAACACAGACAAAAGATGAGCAAAGGTGAGAAAAAATGAGAAAATATGAGAAAAACTGAAAAAATGAGGTAAAAATGAGAAAAACTGAGAGAAAAATTGAACAAACAAGTAAACTGAGAAAAACTGAGAAAAAGCTGATAAAAATTGGAAAAATGAGAAAAAATGAGAAAAACTGAGGATAACTGAGAAAAAATACTGAGAAAAAAACTGAGAATAACTGAGAGAAAATCTGAGAAAAATTGAAAAAAATTGAGAAGAAAAACTGAGAAAAATAACTGAAACAAACAGAAAAACTGAGAAGAAAATCTTAGAAAAACTGTGAATATAAACTATTAAAAAAAACTGGAAAAAAACTATTAAAAAACTGAGAATAAAAACGAAGAAGAACTGAGAAGAAAAACTGACAAATAAAACTATGAAAAAAACTGAGAATAAAAACGAAGAAGAACTGAGAAGAAAAACTGAGAGAAAAACTGACCAGAAAAGCTGAGAAGATAAACTGAGCAGAAAAATTTAGAAAAAATCTGAAAAAAACTGAGAAAGAAAATGAAGAAAAACTGAGAAAAATGGACAGAAAATAAAGAAGAAAAACTGAAAAAAAGAAAAAACTGACAAAAAATGAGAAAAACTGATAAAAACTGACAAAATGTGAGAAAAGGTGAGAAAAAATGAGAAAATATGAGAAAAACTGAAAAAATGAGGTAAAAATGAGAAAAACTGAGAGAAAAATTGAAAAAACAAGTAAACTGAGAAAAACTGAGAAAAAGCTGATAAAAAATTGGAAAAATGAGAAAAAATGAGAAAAACTGAGGATAACTGAGAAAAAATACTGAGAACAAAACTGAGAATAACTGAGAAAAAACTGAGAAAAACTGAAAAAAACTGAGAAGAAAAACTGAGAAAAAAAGGAAAAACACTGAGAAGAAAATCTGAGAAAAACTGAGCAGAAAAATTGAGAAAATGAACTATTAAAAAAAACTGAGAAAAAAATTATTTAAAAAACTGAGAATAAAAACGAAGAAGAACTGAGAAAAAAACTGAGAATAACTGAGAAAATAACTAAGAAAAACTGAAAAAGAAGAAAAAACTGAGAAAAAATGAGAAAAAATGAGAAAAACTGAGAAAAACTGACAAAAGGTGAGAAAAGGTGAGAAAAAATGAGAAAATATGAGAAAAACTGAAAAAATGAGGTTAAAAATGAGAAAAACTGAGAAAAAAATGAAAAAACAAGGAAACCGAGAAAAACTGAGAAAAAGCTGATAAAAAATTGGAAAAATGAGAAAAAATAAAAACTGAGATTAAGTGAGAAAAAATACTGAGAAAAACTGAGAATAACCGAGAGAAAAACTGAGAAAAACTGAAAAAAACTGTGGAAGAAAAACTGAGCAAAAGAACTGAAACAAACTGAGAAAAACTGAGAAGAAAATCTGAGAAAGATAGAGCAGAAAAACTGAGACAAAAAATTATTTAAAAAACTGAGAATAAAAACGAAGTTCTGAGAAGAAAAACTGAGAAAAATAACTGAAACAAACAGAAAAACTGAGAAGAAAATCGTAGAAAAACTGAGAATATAAACTATTAAAAAAAACTGGAAAAAAAACTATTAAAAAACTCAGAATAAAAACGAAGAAGAACTGAGAAGAAAAACTGAAAAAAAAAACTGAAAAAAACTGAGAAAACATGAGAAGAAAATCTGAGAAAAACTGAGCAGAAAAACTGAGAAAAAAAACTATGAAAAAAACTGAGAATAAAAACGAAGAAGAACTGAGAAGAAAAACTGAGAGAAAAACTGACCAGAAAAGCTGAGAAGATAAACTGAGCAGAAAAAATTAGAAAAAATCTGAAAAAAACTGAGAAAGAAAATTAAGAAAAACTGAGAAAAATGGACAGAAAATAAAGAAGAAAAACTGAAAAAAAGAAAAAACTGAGAAAAAATGAGACAAACTGATAAAAACTGACAAAAGGTGAGAAAAGGTGAGAAAAAAATGAGAAAATATGAGAAAAACTGAAAAAATGAGGTAAAAATGAGAAAAACTGAGAGAAAAATTGAAAAAACAAGTAAACCGAGAAAAACTGAGAAAAAGCTGATAAAAATTGGAAAAATGAGAAAAAATGAGAAAAACTGAGGATAACTGAGAAAAAATACTGAGAAAAAAACTGAGAATAACTGAGAGAAAATCTGAGAAAAATTGAAAAAAATTGAGAAGAAAAACTGAGAAAAATAAGTGAAACAAACAGAAAAACTGAGAAGAAAATCTTCGAAAAACTGTGCAGAAAAACTGAGAATATAAACTCTTAAAAAAAACTGGAAAAAAACTATTAAAAATCTGAGAATAAAAACGAAGAAGAACTGAGAAGAAAAACTGACAAAAAAAATGAAAAAAACTGAGAAAACATGAGAAGGAAAAATGAGAAAAAATGAGAAAAACTGAGGATAACTGAGAAAAAATACTGAGAACAAAACTGAGAATAACTGAGAAAAAACTGAGAAAAACTGAACAAAACTGAGAAGAAAAACTGAGAAAAAAAAGAAAAAAACTGAGAAGAAAATCTGAGAAAAACTGAGCAGAAAAATTGAGAAAATGAACTATTAAAAAAAACTGAGAAAAAAATTATTTAAAAAACTGAGAATAAAAACGAAGAAGAACTGAGAAAAAAACTGAGAATAACTGAGAAAATAACTAAGAAAAACTGAAAAAGAAGAAAAAACTGAGAAAAAATGAGAAAAAATGAGAAAAACTGAGAAAAACTGACAAAAGGTGAGAAAAGGTGAGAAAAAATGAGAAAATATGAGAAAAACTGAAAAAATGAGGTTAAAAATGAGAAAAACTGAGAAAAAAATGAAAAAACAAGGAAACCGAGAAAAACTGAGAAAAAGCTGATAAAAAATTGGAAAAATGAGAAAAAATAAAAACTGAGATTAAGTGAGAAAAAATACTGAGAGAAAAACTGAGAATAACTGAGAGAAAAACTGAGAAAAACTGAAAAAAACTGTGGAAGAAAAACTGAGCAAAAGAACTGAAACAAACTGAGAAAAACTGAGAAGAAAATCTGAGAAAGATAGAGCAGAAAAACTGAGACAAAAAATTATTTAAAAAACTGAGAATAAAAACGAAGAACTGAGAAGAAAAACTGAGAAAAATAACTGAAAAAAACAGAAAAACTGAGAAGAAAATCGTAGAAAAACTGAGAATATAAACTATTAAAAACAACTGGAAAAAAAACTATTAAAAAACTCAGAATAAAAACGAAGAAGAACTGAGAAGAAAAACTGAAAAAAAAAACTGAAAAAAACTGAGAAAACATGAGAAGAAAATCTGAGAAAAACTGAGCAGAAAAACTGAGAAAAAAAACTATGAAAAAAACTGAGAATAAAAACGAAGAAGAACTGAGAAGAAAAACTGACAAAAAAACTGACCAGAAAAGCTGAGAAGATAAACTGAGCAGAAAAATTTAGAAAAAATCTGAAAAAAACTGAGAAAGAACATTAAGAAAAACTGAGAAAAATGGACAGAAAATAAAGAAGAAAAACTGAAAAAAAGAAAAAACTGAGAAAAAATGAGAAAAACTGATAAAAACTGACAAAAGGTGAGAAAAGGTGAGAAAAAATGAGAAAATATGAGAAAAACTGAAAAAATGAGGTAAAAATGAGAAAAACTGAGAGAAAAATTGAAAAAACAAGTAAACTGAGAAAAACTGAGAAAAGCTGATAAAAATTGGAAAAATGAGAAAAAATGAGAAAAACTGAGGATAACTGAGAAAAAATACTGAGAAAAAAACTGAGAATAACTGAGAGAAAATCTGAGAAAAATTGAAAAAAATTGAGAAGAAAAACTGAGAAAAATAACTGAAACAAACAGAAAAACTGAGAAGAAAATCTTAGAAAAACTGAGCAGAAAAACTGAGAATATAAACTATTAAAAAAAACTGGAAAAAAACTATTAAAAAACTGAGAATAAAAACGAAGAAGAACTGAGAAGAAAAACTGACAAAAAAAATGAAAAAAACTGAGAAAACATGAGAAGGAAAAATGAGAAAAAATGAGAAAAACTGAGGATAACTGAGAAAAAATACTGAGAACAAAACTGAGAATAACTGAGAAAAAACTGAGAAAAACTGAAAAAAACTGAGAAGAAAAACTGAGAAAAAAAAGAAAAAAACTGAGAAGAAAATCTGAGAAAAACTGAGCAGAAAAATTGAGAAAATGAACTATTAAAAAAAACTGAGAAAAAAAATATTTAAAAAACTGAGAATAAAAACGAAGAACTGAGAAAAAAACTGAGAATAACTGAGAAAATAACTAAGCAAAACTGAAAAAGAAGAAAAAACTGAGAAAAAATGAGAAAAAATGAGAAAAACTGAGAAAAAAATGATAAAAAATTGGAAAAATTAGAAAAAATAAAAACTGAGATTAACTGAGAAAAATAACTGAGAAAAAAACTGAGAATAACTGAGAGAAAATCTGAGAAAAATTGAAAAAAATTGAGAAGAAAAACTGAGAAAAATAACTGAAACAAACAGAAAAACTGTGAAGAAAATCTTAGAAAAACTGAAAATATAAACTATTAAAAAAAACTGGAAAAAAACGATTAAAAAACTGAGAATAAAAACGAAGAAGAACTGACAAAAAAAACTGAAAAAAACTGAGAAAACATGAGAAGAAAATCTGAGAAAAACTGAGCAGAAAAACTGAGAAAAAAACTATGAAAAAAACTGAGAATAAAAACGAAGAACTGAGAAGAAAAACTGAGAGAAAAACTGACCAGAAAAGCTGAGAAGATAAACTGAGCAGAAAAATTTAGAAAAAATCTGAAAAAAACTGAGAAAGAAAATGAAGAAAAACTGAGAAAAATGGACAGAAAATAAAGAAGAAAAGCTGAAAAAGAGAAAAAACTGAGAAAAAATGAGAAAAACTGATAAAAACTGACAAAAGGTGAGAAAAGGTGAGAAAAAATGAGAAAATATGAGAAAAACTGAAAAAATGAGGTAAAAATGAGCAAAACTGAGAGAAAAATTGAAAAAACAAGTAAACTGAGAAAAACTGAGAAAAAGCTGATAAAAATTGGAAAAATGAGAAAAAATGAGGAAAAACTGAGGATAACTGAGAAAAAATACTGAGAAAAATTGAAAAAAATTGAGAAGAAAAACTGAGAAAAATAACTGAAACAAACAGAAAAACTGAGAAGAAAATCTTAGAAAAACTGAGCAGAAAAACTGAGAATATAAACTATTAAAAAAAACTGGAAAAAAACTATTAAAAAACTGAGAATAAAAACGAAGAAGAACTGAGAAGAAAAACTGACAAAAAAAATGAAAAAAACTGAGAAAACATGAGAAGGAAAAATGAGAAAAAATGAGAAAAACTGAGGATAACTGAGAAAAAATACTGAGAACAAAACTGAGAATAACTGAGAAAAAACTGAGAAAAACTGAAAAAAACTAAGAAAAACAGAGAAATAAAATAAAAAACAGAAGAAAATCTGAGAAAAACTGAGCAGAAAAATTGAGAAAATGAACTATTAAAAAAAACTGAGAAAAAAAATATTTAAAAAACTGCGAATAAAAACGAAGAAGAACTGAGAAAAAAACTGAGAATAACTGAGAAAATAACTAAGAAAAACTGAAAAAGAAGAAAAAACTGAGAAAATCTGAAAGAAACTGAGAAAAACTGAGAAAATATGAGAAAAACTGAAAAAATGAGGTAAAAATGAGAAAAACTGAGAGAAAAATTGAAAAAACAAGTAAACTGAGAAAAACTGAGAAAAAGCTGATAAAAAGTGGAAAAATGAGAAAAAATGAGAAAAACTGAGGATAACTGAGAAAAAATACTGAGAAAAAAACTGAGAATAACTGAGAGAAAATCTGAGAAAAATTGAAAAAAATTGAGAAGAAAAACTGAGAAAAATAACTGAAACAAACAGAAAAACTGAGAAGAAAATCTTAGAAAAACTGAGCAGAAAAACTGAGAATATAAACTATTAAAAAAAACTGGAAAAAAACTATTAAAAAACTGAGAATAAAAACGAAGAAGAACTGAGAAGAAAAACTGACAAAAAAAATGAAAAAACTGAGAATACATGAGAAGGAAAAATGAGAAAAAATGAGAAAAACTGAGGATAACTGAGAAAAAATACTGAGAACAAAACTGAGAATAACTGAGAAAAAACTGAGAAAAACTGAAAAAACTGAGAAGAAAAACTGAGAAAAACTGAGCAGAAAAATTGAGAAAATGAACTATTAAAAAAAACTGAGAAAAAAAATATTTAAAAAACTGAGAATAAAAACGAAGAAGAACTGAGAAAAAAACTGAGAATAACTGAGAAAATAACTAAGAAAAACTGAAAAAGAAGAAAAAACTGAGAAAAAATGAGAAAAAATGAGAAAAACTGAGAAAAACTGACAAAAGGTGAGAAAAGGTGAGAAAAAATGAGAAAATATGAGAAAAACTGAAAAAATGAGGTTAAAAATGAGAAAAACTGAGAAAAAAATGAAAAAACAAGGAAACCGAGAAAAACTGAGAAAAAGCTGATAAAAAATTGGAAAAATGAGAAAAAATAAAAACTGAGATTAAGTGAGAAAAAATACTGAGAGAAAAACTGAGAATAACTGAGAGAAAAACTGAGAAAAACTGAAAAAAACTGTGGAAGAAAAACTGAGCAAAAGAACTGAAACAAACTGAGAAAAACTGAGAAGAAAATCTGAGAAAGATAGAGCAGAAAAACTGAGACAAAAAATTATTTAAAAAACTGAGAATAAAAACGAAGAACTGAGAAGAAAAACTGAGAAAAATAACTGAAACAAACAGAAAAACTGAGAAGAAAATCGTAGAAAAACTGAGAATATAAACTATTAAAAACAACTGGAAAAAAAACTATTAAAAAACTCAGAATAAAAACGAAGAAGAACTGAGAAGAAAAACTGAAAAAAAAAACTGAAAAAAACTGAGAAAACATGAGAAGAAAATCTGAGAAAAACTGAGCAGAAAAACTGAGAAAAAAAACTATGAAAAAAACTGAGAATAAAAACGAAGAAGAACTGAGAAGAAAAACTGACAGAAAAACTGACCAGAAAAGCTGAGAAGATAAACTGAGCAGAAAAATTTAGAAAAAATCTGAAAAAAACTGAGAAAGAACATTAAGAAAAACTGAGAAAAATGGACAGAAAATAAAGAAGAAAAACTGAAAAAAAGAAAAAACTGAGAAAAAATGAGAAAAACTGATAAAAACTGACAAAAGGTGAGAAAAGGTGAGAAAAAATGAGAAAATATGAGAAAAACTGAAAAAATTAGGTAAAAATGAGAAAAACTGAGAGAAAAATTGAAAAAACAAGTAAACTGAGAAAAACTGAGAAAAAGCTGATAAAAATTGGAAAAATGAGAAAAAATGAGAAAAACTGAGGATAACTGAGAAAAAATACTGAGAAAAAAACTGAGAATAACTGAGAGAAAATCTGAGAAAAATTGAAAAAAATTGAGAAGAAAAACTGGGAAAAATAACTGAAACAAACAGAAAAACTGAGAAGAAAATCTTAGAAAAACTGAGCAGAAAAACTGAGAATATAAACTATTAAAAAAAACTGGAAAAAAACTATTAAAAAACTGAGAATAAAAACGAAGAAGAACTGAGAAGAAAAACTGACAAAAAAAATGAAAAAAACTGAGAAAACATGAGAAGGAAAAATGAGAAAAAATGAGAAAAACTGAGGATAACTGAGAAAAAATACTGAGAACAAAACTGAGAATAACTGAGAAAAAACTGAGAAAAACTGAAAAAAACTGAGAAGAAAAACTGAGAAAAAAAAGAAAAAAACTGAGAAGAAAATCTGAGAAAAACTGAGCAGAAAAATTGAGAAAATGAACTATTAAAAAAAACTGAGAAAAAAAATATTTAAAAAACTGAGAATAAAAACGAAGAAGAACTGAGAAAAAAACTGAGAATAACTGAGAAAATAACTAAGCAAAACTGAAAAAGAAGAAAAAACTGAGAAAAAATGAGAAAAAATGAGAAAAACTGAGAAAAAAATGATAAAAAATTGGAAAAATTAGAAAAAATAAAAACTGAGGTTAACTGAGAAAAATAACTGAGAAAAAAACTGAGAATAACTGAGAGAAAATCTGAGAAAAATTGAAAAAAATTGAGAAGAAAAACTGAGAAAAATAACTGAAACAAACAGAAAAACTGTGAAGAAAATCTTAGAAAAACTGAAAATATAAACTATTAAAAAAAACTGGAAAAAAACTATTAAAAAACTGAGAATAAAAACGAAGAAGAACTGACAAAAAAAACTGAAAAAAACTGAGAAAACATGAGAAGAAAATCTGAGAAAAACTGAGCAGAAAAACTGAGAAAAAAACTATGAAAAAAACTGAGAATAAAAACGAAGAACTGAGAAGAAAAACTGAGAGAAAAACTGACCAGAAAAGCTGAGAAGATAAACTGAGCAGAAAAATTTAGAAAAAATCTGAAAAAAACTGAGAAAGAAAATGAAGAAAAACTGAGAAAAATGGACAGAAAATAAAGAAGCTGAAAAAAAGAAAAAACTGAGAAAAAATGAGAAAAACTGATAAAAACTGACAAAAGGTGAGAAAAGGTGAGAAAAAATGAGAAAATATGAGAAAAACTGAAAAAATGAGGTAAAAATGAGCAAAACTGAGAGAAAAATTGAAAAAACAAGTAAACTGAGAAAAACTGAGAAAAAGCTGATAAAAATTGGAAAAATGAGAAAAAATGAGAAAAACTGAGGATAACTGAGAAAAAATACTGAGAAAAATTGAAAAAAATTGAGAAGAAAAACTGAGAAAAATAACTGAAACAAACAGAAAAACTGAGAAGAAAATCTTAGAAAAACTGAGCAGAAAAACTGAGAATATAAACTATTAAAAAAAACTGGAAAAAAACTATTAAAAAACTGAGAATAAAAACGAAGAAGAACTGAGAAGAAAAACTGACAAAAAAAATGAAAAAAACTGAGAAAACATGAGAAGGAAAAATGAGAAAAAATGAGAAAAACTGAGGATAACTGAGAAAAAATACTGAGAACAAAACTGAGAATAACTGAGAAAAAACTGAGAAAAACTGAAAAAAACTGAGAAGAAAAACTGAGAAAAAAAAGAAAAAAACTGAGAAGAAAATCTGAGAAAAACTGAGCAGAAAAATTGAGAAAATGAACTATTAAAAAAAACTGAGAAAAAAAATATTTAAAAAACTGAGAATAAAAACGAAGAAGAACTGAGAAAAAAACTGAGAATAACTGACAAAATAACTAAGCAAAACTGAAAAAGAAGAAAAAACTGAGAAAAAATGAGAAAAAATGAGAAAAACTGAGAAAAAAATGATAAAAAATTGGAAAAATTAGAAAAAATAAAAACTGAGATTAACTGAGAAAAATAACTGAGAAAAAAACTGAGAATAACTGAGAGAAAATCTGAGAAAAATTGAAAAAAATTGAGAAGAAAAACTGAGAAAAATAACTGAAACAAACAGAAAAACTGTGAAGAAAATCTTAGAAAAACTGAAAATATAAACTATTAAAAAAAACTGGAAAAAAACTATTAAAAAACTGAGAATAAAAACGAAGAAGAACTGACAAAAAAAACTGAAAAAAACTGAGAAAACATGAGAAGAAAATCTGAGAAAAACTGAGCAGAAAAACTGAGAAAAAAACTATGAAAAAAACTGAGAATAAAAACGAAGAACTGAGAAGAAAAACTGAGAGAAAAACTGACCAGAAAAGCTGAGAAGATAAACTGAGCAGAAAAATTTAGAAAAAATCTGAAAAAAACTGAGAAAGAAAATGAAGAAAAACTGAGAAAAATGGACAGAAAATAAAGAAGCTGAAAAAAAGAAAAAACTGAGAAAAAATGAGAAAAACTGATAAAAACTGACAAAAGGTGAGAAAAGGTGAGAAAAAATGAGAAAATATGAGAAAAACTGAAAAAATGAGGTAAAAATGAGCAAAACTGAGAGAAAAATTGAAAAAACAAGTAAACTGAGAAAAACTGAGAAAAAGCTGATAAAAATTGGAAAAATGAGAAAAAATGAGAAAAACTGAGGATAACTGAGAAAAAATACTGAGAAAAATTGAAAAAAATTGAGAAGAAAAACTGAGAAAAATAACTGAAACAAACAGAAAAACTGAGAAGAAAATCTTAGAAAAACTGAGCAGAAAAACTGAGAATATAAACTATTAAAAAAAACTGGAAAAAAACTATTAAAAAACTGAGAATAAAAACGAAGAAGAACTGAGAAGAAAAACTGACAAAAAAAATGAAAAAAACTGAGAAAACATGAGAAGGAAAAATGAGAAAAAATGAGAAAAACTGAGGATAACTGAGAAAAAATACTGAGAACAAAACTGAGAATAACTGAGAAAAAACTGAGAAAAACTGAAAAAAACTGAGAAGAAAAACTGAGAAAAAAAAGAAAAAAACTGAGAAGAAAATCTGAGAAAAACTGAGCAGAAAAATTGAGAAAATGAACTATTAAAAAAAACTGAGAAAAAAAATATTTAAAAAACTGAGAATAAAAACGAAGAAGAACTGAGAAAAAAACTGAGAATAACTGAGAAAATAACTAAGCAAAACTGAAAAAGAAGAAAAAACTGAGAAAAAATGAGAAAAAATGAGAAAAACTGAGAAAAAAATGATAAAAAATTGGAAAAATTAGAAAAAATAAAAACTGAGGTTAACTGAGAAAAATAACTGAGAAAAAAACTGAGAATAACTGAGAGAAAATCTGAGAAAAATTGAAAAAAATTGAGAAGAAAAACTGAGAAAAATAACTGAAACAAACAGAAAAACTGTGAAGAAAATCTTAGAAAAACTGAAAATATAAACTATTAAAAAAAACTGGAAAAAAACTATTAAAAAACTGAGAATAAAAACGAAGAAGAACTGACAAAAAAAACTGAAAAAAACTGAGAAAACATGAGAAGAAAATCTGAGAAAAACTGAGCAGAAAAACTGAGAAAAAAACTATGAAAAAAACTGAGAATAAAAACGAAGAACTGAGAAGAAAAACTGAGAGAAAAACTGACCAGAAAAGCTGAGAAGATAAACTGAGCAGAAAAATTTAGAAAAAATCTGAAAAAAACTGAGAAAGAAAATGAAGAAAAACTGAGAAAAATGGACAGAAAATAAAGAAGCTGAAAAAAAGAAAAAACTGAGAAAAAATGAGAAAAACTGATAAAAACTGACAAAAGGTGAGAAAAGGTGAGAAAAAATGAGAAAATATGAGAAAAACTGAAAAAATGAGGTAAAAATGAGCAAAACTGAGAGAAAAATTGAAAAAACAAGTAAACTGAGAAAAACTGAGAAAAAGCTGATAAAAATTGGAAAAATGAGAAAAAATGAGAAAAACTGAGGATAACTGAGAAAAAATACTGAGAAAAATTGAAAAAAATTGAGAAGAAAAACTGAGAAAAATAACTGAAACAAACAGAAAAACTGAGAAGAAAATCTTAGAAAAACTGAGCAGAAAAACTGAGAATATAAACTATTAAAAAAAACTGGAAAAAAACTATTAAAAAACTGAGAATAAAAACGAAGAAGAACTGAGAAGAAAAACTGACAAAAAAAATGAAAAAAACTGAGAAAACATGAGAAGGAAAAATGAGAAAAAATGAGAAAAACTGAGGATAACTGAGAAAAAATACTGAGAACAAAACTGAGAATAACTGAGAAAAAACTGAGAAAAACTGAAAAAAACTGAGAAGAAAAACTGAGAAAAAAAAGAAAAAAACTGAGAAGAAAATCTGAGAAAAACTGAGCAGAAAAATTGAGAAAATGAACTATTAAAAAAAACTGAGAAAAAAAATATTTAAAAAACTGAGAATAAAAACGAAGAAGAACTGAGAAAAAAACTGAGAATAACTGACAAAATAACTAAGCAAAACTGAAAAAGAAGAAAAAACTGAGAAAAAATGAGAAAAAATGAGAAAAACTGAGAAAAAAATGATAAAAAATTGGAAAAATTAGAAAAAATAAAAACTGAGATTAACTGAGAAAAATAACTGAGAAAAAAACTGAGAATAACTGAGAGAAAATCTGAGAAAAATTGAAAAAAATTGAGAAGAAAAACTGAGAAAAATAACTGAAACAAACAGAAAAACTGTGAAGAAAATCTTAGAAAAACTGAAAATATAAACTATTAAAAAAAACTGGAAAAAAACTATTAAAAAACTGAGAATAAAAACGAAGAAGAACTGACAAAAAAAACTGAAAAAAACTGAGAAAACATGAGAAGAAAATCTGAGAAAAACTGAGCAGAAAAACTGAGAAAAAAACTATGAAAAAAACTGAGAATAAAAACGAAGAACTGAGAAGAAAAACTGAGAGAAAAACTGACCAGAAAAGCTGAGAAGATAAACTGAGCAGAAAAATTTAGAAAAAATCTGAAAAAAACTGAGAAAGAAAATGAAGAAAAACTGAGAAAAATGGACAGAAAATAAAGAAGCTGAAAAAAAGAAAAAACTGAGAAAAAATGAGAAAAACTGATAAAAACTGACAAAAGGTGAGAAAAGGTGAGAAAAAATGAGAAAATATGAGAAAAACTGAAAAAATGAGGTAAAAATGAGCAAAACTGAGAGAAAAATTGAAAAAACAAGTAAACTGAGAAAAACTGAGAAAAAGCTGATAAAAATTGGAAAAATGAGAAAAAATGAGAAAAACTGAGGATAACTGAGAAAAAATACTGAGAAAAATTGAAAAAAATTGAGAAGAAAAACTGAGAAAAATAACTGAAACAAACAGAAAAACTGAGAAGAAAATCTTAGAAAAACTGAGCAGAAAAACTGAGAATATAAACTATTAAAAAAAACTGGAAAAAAACTATTAAAAAACTGAGAATAAAAACGAAGAAGAACTGAGAAGAAAAACTGACAAAAAAAATGAAAAAAACTGAGAAAACATGAGAAGGAAAAATGAGAAAAAATGAGAAAAACTGAGGATAACTGAGAAAAAATACTGAGAACAAAACTGAGAATAACTGAGAAAAAACTGAGAAAAACTGAAAAAAACTGAGAAGAAAAACTGAGAAAAAAAAGAAAAAAACTGAGAAGAAAATCTGAGAAAAACTGAGCAGAAAAATTGAGAAAATGAACTATTAAAAAAAACTGAGAAAAAAAATATTTAAAAAACTGAGAATAAAAACGAAGAAGAACTGAGAAAAAAACTGAGAATAACTGAGAAAATAACTAAGCAAAACTGAAAAAGAAGAAAAAACTGAGAAAAAATGAGAAAAAATGAGAAAAACTGAGAAAAAAATGATAAAAAATTGGAAAAATTAGAAAAAATAAAAACTGAGGTTAACTGAGAAAAATAACTGAGAAAAAAACTGAGAATAACTGAGAGAAAATCTGAGAAAAATTGAAAAAAATTGAGAAGAAAAACTGAGAAAAATAACTGAAACAAACAGAAAAACTGTGAAGAAAATCTTAGAAAAACTGAAAATATAAACTATTAAAAAAAACTGGAAAAAAACTATTAAAAAACTGAGAATAAAAACGAAGAAGAACTGACAAAAAAAACTGAAAAAAACTGAGAAAACATGAGAAGAAAATCTGAGAAAAACTGAGCAGAAAAACTGAGAAAAAAACTATGAAAAAAACTGAGAATAAAAACGAAGAACTGAGAAGAAAAACTGAGAGAAAAACTGACCAGAAAAGCTGAGAAGATAAACTGAGCAGAAAAATTTAGAAAAAATCTGAAAAAAACTGAGAAAGAAAATGAAGAAAAACTGAGAAAAATGGACAGAAAATAAAGAAGCTGAAAAAAAGAAAAAACTGAGAAAAAATGAGAAAAACTGATAAAAACTGACAAAAGGTGAGAAAAGGTGAGAAAAAATGAGAAAATATGAGAAAAACTGAAAAAATGAGGTAAAAATGAGCAAAACTGAGAGAAAAATTGAAAAAACAAGTAAACTGAGAAAAACTGAGAAAAAGCTGATAAAAATTGGAAAAATGAGAAAAAATGAGAAAAACTGAGGATAACTGAGAAAAAATACTGAGAAAAATTGAAAAAAATTGAGAAGAAAAACTGAGAAAAATAACTGAAACAAACAGAAAAACTGAGAAGAAAATCTTAGAAAAACTGAGCAGAAAAACTGAGAATATAAACTATTAAAAAAAACTGGAAAAAAACTATTAAAAAACTGAGAATAAAAACGAAGAAGAACTGAGAAGAAAAACTGACAAAAAAAATGAAAAAAACTGAGAAAACATGAGAAGGAAAAATGAGAAAAAATGAGAAAAACTGAGGATAACTGAGAAAAAATACTGAGAACAAAACTGAGAATAACTGAGAAAAAACTGAGAAAAACTGAAAAAAACTGAGAAGAAAAACTGAGAAAAAAAAGAAAAAAACTGAGAAGAAAATCTGAGAAAAACTGAGCAGAAAAATTGAGAAAATGAACTATTAAAAAAAACTGAGAAAAAAAATATTTAAAAAACTGAGAATAAAAACGAAGAAGAACTGAGAAAAAAACTGAGAATAACTGACAAAATAACTAAGCAAAACTGAAAAAGAAGAAAAAACTGAGAAAAAATGAGAAAAAATGAGAAAAACTGAGAAAAAAATGATAAAAAATTGGAAAAATTAGAAAAAATAAAAACTGAGATTAACTGAGAAAAATAACTGAGAAAAAAACTGAGAATAACTGAGAGAAAATCTGAGAAAAATTGAAAAAAATTGAGAAGAAAAACTGAGAAAAATAACTGAAACAAACAGAAAAACTGTGAAGAAAATCTTAGAAAAACTGAAAATATAAACTATTAAAAAAAACTGGAAAAAAACTATTAAAAAACTGAGAATAAAAACGAAGAAGAACTGACAAAAAAAACTGAAAAAAACTGAGAAAACATGAGAAGAAAATCTGAGAAAAACTGAGCAGAAAAACTGAGAAAAAAACTATGAAAAAAACTGAGAATAAAAACGAAGAACTGAGAAGAAAAACTGAGAGAAAAACTGACCAGAAAAGCTGAGAAGATAAACTGAGCAGAAAAATTTAGAAAAAATCTGAAAAAAACTGAGAAAGAAAATGAAGAAAAACTGAGAAAAATGGACAGAAAATAAAGAAGCTGAAAAAAAGAAAAAACTGAGAAAAAATGAGAAAAACTGATAAAAACTGACAAAAGGTGAGAAAAGGTGAGAAAAAATGAGAAAATATGAGAAAAACTGAAAAAATGAGGTAAAAATGAGCAAAACTGAGAGAAAAATTGAAAAAACAAGTAAACTGAGAAAAACTGAGAAAAAGCTGATAAAAATTGGAAAAATGAGAAAAAATGAGAAAAACTGAGGATAACTGAGAAAAAATACTGAGAAAAATTGAAAAAAATTGAGAAGAAAAACTGAGAAAAATAACTGAAACAAACAGAAAAACTGAGAAGAAAATCTTAGAAAAACTGAGCAGAAAAACTGAGAATATAAACTATTAAAAAAAACTGGAAAAAAACTATTAAAAAACTGAGAATAAAAACGAAGAAGAACTGAGAAGAAAAACTGACAAAAAAAATGAAAAAAACTGAGAAAACATGAGAAGGAAAAATGAGAAAAAATGAGAAAAACTGAGGATAACTGAGAAAAAATACTGAGAACAAAACTGAGAATAACTGAGAAAAAACTGAGAAAAACTGAAAAAAACTGAGAAGAAAAACTGAGAAAAAAAAGAAAAAAACTGAGAAGAAAATCTGAGAAAAACTGAGCAGAAAAATTGAGAAAATGAACTATTAAAAAAAACTGAGAAAAAAAATATTTAAAAAACTGAGAATAAAAACGAAGAAGAACTGAGAAAAAAACTGAGAATAACTGACAAAATAACTAAGCAAAACTGAAAAAGAAGAAAAAACTGAGAAAAAATGAGAAAAAATGAGAAAAACTGAGAAAAAAATGATAAAAAATTGGAAAAATTAGAAAAAATAAAAACTGAGATTAACTGAGAAAAATAACTGAGAAAAAAACTGAGAATAACTGAGAGAAAATCTGAGAAAAATTGAAAAAAATTGAGAAGAAAAACTGAGAAAAATAACTGAAACAAACAGAAAAACTGTGAAGAAAATCTTAGAAAAACTGAAAATATAAACTATTAAAAAAAACTGGAAAAAAACTATTAAAAAACTGAGAATAAAAACGAAGAAGAACTGACAAAAAAAACTGAAAAAAACTGAGAAAACATGAGAAGAAAATCTGAGAAAAACTGAGCAGAAAAACTGAGAAAAAAACTATGAAAAAAACTGAGAATAAAAACGAAGAACTGAGAAGAAAAACTGAGAGAAAAACTGACCAGAAAAGCTGAGAAGATAAACTGAGCAGAAAAATTTCGAAAAAATCTGAAAAAAACTGAGAAAGAAAATGAAGAAAAACTGAGAAAAATGGACAGAAAATAAAGAAGCTGAAAAAAAGAAAAAACTGAGAAAAAATGAGAAAAACTGATAAAAACTGACAAAAGGTGAGAAAAGGTGAGAAAAAATGAGAAAATATGAGAAAAACTGAAAATATGAGGTAAAAATGAGCAAAACTGAGAGAAAAATTGAAAAAACAAGTAAACTGAGAAAAACTGAGAAAAAGCTGATAAAAATTGGAAAAATGAGAAAAAATGAGAAAAACTGAGGATAACTGAGAAAAAATACTGAGAAAAATTGAAAAAAATTGAGAAGAAAAACTGAGAAAAATAACTGAAACAAACAGAAAAACTGAGAAGAAAATCTTAGAAAAACTGAGCAGAAAAACTGAGAATATAAACTATTAAAAAAAACTGGAAAAAAACTATTAAAAAACTGAGAATAAAAACGAAGAAGAACTGAGAAGAAAAACTGACAAAAAAAATGAAAAAAACTGAGAAAACATGAGAAGGAAAAATGAGAAAAAATGAGAAAAACTGAGGATAACTGAGAAAAAATACTGAGAACAAAACTGAGAATAACTGAGAAAAAACTGAGAAAAACTGAAAAAAACTAAGAAAAACAGAGAAATAAAATAAAAAACAGAAGAAAATCTGAGAAAAACTGAGCAGAAAAATTGAGAAAATGAACTATTAAAAAAAACTGAGAAAAAAAATATTTAAAAAACTGCGAATAAAAACGAAGAAGAACTGAGAAAAAAACTGAGAATAACTGAGAAAATAACGAAGAAAAACTGAAAAAGAAGAAAAAACTGAGAAAATCTGAAAGAAACTGAGAAAAACTGAGAAAATATGAGAAAAACTGAAAAAATGAGGTAAAAATGAGCAAAACTGAGAGAAAAATTGAAAAAACAAGTAAACTGAGAAAAACTGAGAAAAAGCTGATAAAAATTGGAAAAATGAGAAAAAATGAGAAAAACTGAGGATAACTGAGAAAAAATACTGAGAAAAAAACTGAGAATAACTGAGAGAAAATCTGAGAAAAATTGAAAAAAATTGAGAAGAAAAACTGAGAAAAATAACTGAAACAAACAGAAAAACTGAGAAGAAAATCTTAGAAAAACTGAGCAGAAAAACTGAGAATATAAACTATTAAAAAAAACTGGAAAAAAACTATTAAAAAACTGAGAATAAAAACGAAGAAGAACTGAGAAGAAAAACTGACAAAAAAAATGAAAAAAACTGAGAAAAAATGAGAAGGAAAAATGAGAAAAAATGAGAAAAACTGAGGATAACTGAGAAAAAATACTGAGAACAAAACTGAGAATAACTGAGAAAAAACTGAGAAAAACTGAAAAAAACTGAGAAGAAAAACTGAGAAAAACTGAGCAGAAAAATTGAGAAAATGAACTATTAAAAAAAACTGAGAAAAAAAATATTTAAAAAACTGAGAATAAAAACGAAGAAGAACTGAGAAAAAAACTGAGAATAACTGAGAAAATAACTAAGAAAAACTGAAAAAGAAGAAAAAACTGAGAAAAAATGAGAAAAAATGAGAAAAACTGAGAAAAACTGACAAAAGGTGAGAAAAGGTGAGAAAAAATGAGAAAATATGAGAAAAACTGAAAAAATGAGGTTAAAAATGAGAAAAACTGAGAAAAAAATGAAAAAACAAGGAAACCGAGAAAAACTGAGAAAAAGCTGATAAAAAATTGGAAAAATGAGAAAAAATAAAAACTGAGATTAAGTGAGAAAAAATACTGAGAGAAAAACTGAGAATAACTGAGAGAAAAACTGAGAAAAACTGAAAAAAACTGTGGAAGAAAAACTGAGCAAAAGAACTGAAACAAACTGAGAAAAACTGAGAAGAAAATCTGAGAAAGATAGAGCAGAAAAACTGAGACAAAAAATTATTTAAAAAACTGAGAATAAAAACGAAGAACTGAGAAGAAAAACTGAGAAAAATAACTGAAACAAACAGAAAAACTGAGAAGAAAATCGTAGAAAAACTGAGAATATAAACTATTAAAAAAAACTGGAAAAAAAACTATTAAAAAACTCAGAATAAAAACGAAGAAGAACTGAGAAGAAAAACTGAAAAAAAAAACTGAAAAAAACTGAGAAAACATGAGAAGAAAATCTGAGAAAAACTGAGCAGAAAAACTGAGAAAAAAAACTATGAAAAAAACTGAGAATAAAAACGAAGAAGAACTGAGAAGAAAAACTGACAGAAAAACTGACCAGAAAAGCTGAGAAGATAAACTGAGCAGAAAAATTTAGAAAAAATCTGAAAAAAACTGAGAAAGAACATTAAGAAAAACTGAGAAAAATGGACAGAAAATAAAGAAGAAAAACTGAAAAAAAGAAAAAACTGAGAAAAAATGAGAAAAACTGATAAAAACTGACAAAAGGTGAGAAAAGGTGAGAAAAAATGAGAAAATATGAGAAAAACTGAAAAAATTAGGTAAAAATGAGAAAAACTGAGAGAAAAATTGAAAAAACAAGTAAACTGAGAAAAACTGAGAAAAAGCTGATAAAAATTGGAAAAATGAGAAAAAATGAGAAAAACTGAGGATAACTGAGAAAAAATACTGAGAAAAAAACTGAGAATAACTGAGAGAAAATCTGAGAAAAATTGAAAAAAATTGAGAAGAAAAACTGGGAAAAATAACTGAAACAAACAGAAAAACTGAGAAGAAAATCTTAGAAAAACTGAGCAGAAAAACTGAGAATATAAACTATTAAAAAAAACTGGAAAAAAACTATTAAAAAACTGAGAATAAAAACGAAGAAGAACTGAGAAGAAAAACTGACAAAAAAAATGAAAAAAACTGAGAAAACATGAGAAGGAAAAATGAGAAAAAATGAGAAAAACTGAGGATAACTGAGAAAAAATACTGAGAACAAAACTGAGAATAACTGAGAAAAAACTGAGAAAAACTGAAAAAAACTGAGAAGAAAAACTGAGAAAAAAAAGAAAAAAACTGAGAAGAAAATCTGAGAAAAACTGAGCAGAAAAATTGAGAAAATGAACTATTAAAAAAAACTGAGAAAAAAAATATTTAAAAAACTGAGAATAAAAACGAAGAAGAACTGAGAAAAAAACTGAGAATAACTGAGAAAATAACTAAGCAAAACTGAAAAAGAAGAAAAAACTGAGAAAAAATGAGAAAAAATGAGAAAAACTGAGAAAAAAATGATAAAAAATTGGAAAAATTAGAAAAAATAAAAACTGAGGTTAACTGAGAAAAATAACTGAGAAAAAAACTGAGAATAACTGAGAGAAAATCTGAGAAAAATTGAAAAAAATTGAGAAGAAAAACTGAGAAAAATAACTGAAACAAACAGAAAAACTGTGAAGAAAATCTTAGAAAAACTGAAAATATAAACTATTAAAAAAAACTGGAAAAAAACTATTAAAAAACTGAGAATAAAAACGAAGAAGAACTGACAAAAAAAACTGAAAAAAACTGAGAAAACATGAGAAGAAAATCTGAGAAAAACTGAGCAGAAAAACTGAGAAAAAAACTATGAAAAAAACTGAGAATAAAAACGAAGAACTGAGAAGAAAAACTGAGAGAAAAACTGACCAGAAAAGCTGAGAAGATAAACTGAGCAGAAAAATTTAGAAAAAATCTGAAAAAAACTGAGAAAGAAAATGAAGAAAAACTGAGAAAAATGGACAGAAAATAAAGAAGCTGAAAAAAAGAAAAAACTGAGAAAAAATGAGAAAAACTGATAAAAACTGACAAAAGGTGAGAAAAGGTGAGAAAAAATGAGAAAATATGAGAAAAACTGAAAAAATGAGGTAAAAATGAGCAAAACTGAGAGAAAAATTGAAAAAACAAGTAAACTGAGAAAAACTGAGAAAAAGCTGATAAAAATTGGAAAAATGAGAAAAAATGAGAAAAACTGAGGATAACTGAGAAAAAATACTGAGAAAAATTGAAAAAAATTGAGAAGAAAAACTGAGAAAAATAACTGAAACAAACAGAAAAACTGAGAAGAAAATCTTAGAAAAACTGAGCAGAAAAACTGAGAATATAAACTATTAAAAAAAACTGGAAAAAAACTATTAAAAAACTGAGAATAAAAACGAAGAAGAACTGAGAAGAAAAACTGACAAAAAAAATGAAAAAAACTGAGAAAACATGAGAAGGAAAAATGAGAAAAAATGAGAAAAACTGAGGATAACTGAGAAAAAATACTGAGAACAAAACTGAGAATAACTGAGAAAAAACTGAGAAAAACTGAAAAAAACTGAGAAGAAAAACTGAGAAAAAAAAGAAAAAAACTGAGAAGAAAATCTGAGAAAAACTGAGCAGAAAAATTGAGAAAATGAACTATTAAAAAAAACTGAGAAAAAAAATATTTAAAAAACTGAGAATAAAAACGAAGAAGAACTGAGAAAAAAACTGAGAATAACTGACAAAATAACTAAGCAAAACTGAAAAAGAAGAAAAAACTGAGAAAAAATGAGAAAAAATGAGAAAAACTGAGAAAAAAATGATAAAAAATTGGAAAAATTAGAAAAAATAAAAACTGAGATTAACTGAGAAAAATAACTGAGAAAAAAACTGAGAATAACTGAGAGAAAATCTGAGAAAAATTGAAAAAAATTGAGAAGAAAAACTGAGAAAAATAACTGAAACAAACAGAAAAACTGTGAAGAAAATCTTAGAAAAACTGAAAATATAAACTATTAAAAAAAACTGGAAAAAAACTATTAAAAAACTGAGAATAAAAACGAAGAAGAACTGACAAAAAAAACTGAAAAAAACTGAGAAAACATGAGAAGAAAATCTGAGAAAAACTGAGCAGAAAAACTGAGAAAAAAACTATGAAAAAAACTGAGAATAAAAACGAAGAACTGAGAAGAAAAACTGAGAGAAAAACTGACCAGAAAAGCTGAGAAGATAAACTGAGCAGAAAAATTTAGAAAAAATCTGAAAAAAACTGAGAAAGAAAATGAAGAAAAACTGAGAAAAATGGACAGAAAATAAAGAAGCTGAAAAAAAGAAAAAACTGAGAAAAAATGAGAAAAACTGATAAAAACTGACAAAAGGTGAGAAAAGGTGAGAAAAAATGAGAAAATATGAGAAAAACTGAAAAAATGAGGTAAAAATGAGCAAAACTGAGAGAAAAATTGAAAAAACAAGTAAACTGAGAAAAACTGAGAAAAAGCTGATAAAAATTGGAAAAATGAGAAAAAATGAGAAAAACTGAGGATAACTGAGAAAAAATACTGAGAAAAATTGAAAAAAATTGAGAAGAAAAACTGAGAAAAATAACTGAAACAAACAGAAAAACTGAGAAGAAAATCTTAGAAAAACTGAGCAGAAAAACTGAGAATATAAACTATTAAAAAAAACTGGAAAAAAACTATTAAAAAACTGAGAATAAAAACGAAGAAGAACTGAGAAGAAAAACTGACAAAAAAAATGAAAAAAACTGAGAAAACATGAGAAGGAAAAATGAGAAAAAATGAGAAAAACTGAGGATAACTGAGAAAAAATACTGAGAACAAAACTGAGAATAACTGAGAAAAAACTGAGAAAAACTGAAAAAAACTGAGAAGAAAAACTGAGAAAAAAAAGAAAAAAACTGAGAAGAAAATCTGAGAAAAACTGAGCAGAAAAATTGAGAAAATGAACTATTAAAAAAAACTGAGAAAAAAAATATTTAAAAAACTGAGAATAAAAACGAAGAAGAACTGAGAAAAAAACTGAGAATAACTGACAAAATAACTAAGCAAAACTGAAAAAGAAGAAAAAACTGAGAAAAAATGAGAAAAAATGAGAAAAACTGAGAAAAAAATGATAAAAAATTGGAAAAATTAGAAAAAATAAAAACTGAGATTAACTGAGAAAAATAACTGAGAAAAAAACTGAGAATAACTGAGAGAAAATCTGAGAAAAATTGAAAAAAATTGAGAAGAAAAACTGAGAAAAATAACTGAAACAAACAGAAAAACTGTGAAGAAAATCTTAGAAAAACTGAAAATATAAACTATTAAAAAAAACTGGAAAAAAACTATTAAAAAACTGAGAATAAAAACGAAGAAGAACTGACAAAAAAAACTGAAAAAAACTGAGAAAACATGAGAAGAAAATCTGAGAAAAACTGAGCAGAAAAACTGAGAAAAAAACTATGAAAAAAACTGAGAATAAAAACGAAGAACTGAGAAGAAAAACTGAGAGAAAAACTGACCAGAAAAGCTGAGAAGATAAACTGAGCAGAAAAATTTAGAAAAAATCTGAAAAAAACTGAGAAAGAAAATGAAGAAAAACTGAGAAAAATGGACAGAAAATAAAGAAGAAAAGCTGAAAAAGAGAAAAAACTGAGAAAAAATGAGAAAAACTGATAAAAACTGACAAAAGGTGAGAAAAGGTGAGAAAAAATGAGAAAATATGAGAAAAACTGAAAAAATGAGGTAAAAATGAGCAAAACTGAGAGAAAAATTGAAAAAACAAGTAAACTGAGAAAAACTGAGAAAAAGCTGATAAAAATTGGAAAAATGAGAAAAAATGAGAAAAACTGAGGATAACTGAGAAAAAATACTGAGAAAAATTGAAAAAAATTGAGAAGAAAAACTGAGAAAAATAACTGAAACAAACAGAAAAACTGAGAAGAAAATCTTAGAAAAACTGAGCAGAAAAACTGAGAATATAAACTATTAAAAAAAACTGGAAAAAAACTATTAAAAAACTGAGAATAAAAACGAAGAAGAACTGAGAAGAAAAACTGACAAAAAAAATGAAAAAAACTGAGAAAACATGAGAAGGAAAAATGAGAAAAAATGAGAAAAACTGAGGATAACTGAGAAAAAATACTGAGAACAAAACTGAGAATAACTGAGAGAAAATCTGAGAAAAATTGAAAAAAATTGAGAAGAAAAACTGAGAAAAATAACTGAAACAAACAGAAAAACTGTGAAGAAAATCTTAGAAAAACTGAAAATATAAACTATTAAAAAAAACTGGAAAAAAACTATTAAAAAACTGAGAATAAAAACGAAGAAGAACTGACAAAAAAAACTGAAAAAAACTGAGAAAACATGAGAAGAAAATCTGAGAAAAACTGAGCAGAAAAACTGAGAAAAAAACTATGAAAAAAACTGAGAATAAAAACGAAGAACTGAGAAGAAAAACTGAGAGAAAAACTGACCAGAAAAGCTGAGAAGATAAACTGAGCAGAAAAATTTAGAAAAAATCTGAAAAAAACTGAGAAAGAAAATGAAGAAAAACTGAGAAAAATGGACAGAAAATAAAGAAGCTGAAAAAAAGAAAAAACTGAGAAAAAATGAGAAAAACTGATAAAAATTGACAAAAGGTGAGAAAAGGTGAGAAAAAATGAGAAAATATGAGAAAAACTGAAAATATGAGGTAAAAATGAGCAAAACTGAGAGAAAAATTGAAAAAACAAGTAAACTGAGAAAAACTGAGAAAAAGCTGATAAAAATTGGAAAAATGAGAAAAAATGAGAAAAACTGAGGATAACTGAGAAAAAATACTGAGAAAAATTGAAAAAAATTGAGAAGAAAAACTGAGAAAAATAACTGAAACAAACAGAAAAACTGAGAAGAAAATCTTAGAAAAACTGAGCAGAAAAACTGAGAATATAAACTATTAAAAAAAACTGGAAAAAAACTATTAAAAAACTGAGAATAAAAACGAAGAAGAACTGAGAAGAAAAACTGACAAAAAAAATGAAAAAAACTGAGAAAACATGAGAAGGAAAAATGAGAAAAAATGAGAAAAACTGAGGATAACTGAGAAAAAATACTGAGAACAAAACTGAGAATAACTGAGAAAAAACTGAGAAAAACTGAAAAAAACTAAGAAAAACAGAGAAATAAAATAAAAAACAGAAGAAAATCTGAGAAAAACTGAGCAGAAAAATTGAGAAAATGAACTATTAAAAAAAACTGAGAAAAAAAATATTTAAAAAACTGCGAATAAAAACGAAGAAGAACTGAGAAAAAAACTGAGAATAACTGAGAAAATAACTAAGAAAAACTGAAAAAGAAGAAAAAACTGAGAAAATCTGAAAGAAACTGAGAAAAACTGAGAAAATATGAGAAAAACTGAAAAAATGAGGTAAAAATGAGAAAAACTGAGAGAAAAATTGAAAAAACAAGTAAACTGAGAAAAACTGAGAAAAAGCTGATAAAAATTGGAAAAATGAGAAAAAATGAGAAAAACTGAGGATAACTGAGAAAAAATACTGAGAAAAAAACTGAGAATAACTGAGAGAAAATCTGAGAAAAATTGAAAAAAATTGAGAAGAAAAACTGAGAAAAATAACTGAAACAAACAGAAAAACTGAGAAGAAAATCTTAGAAAAACTGAGCAGAAAAACTGAGAATATAAACTATTAAAAAAAACTGGAAAAAAACTATTAAAAAACTGAGAATAAAAACGAAGAAGAACTGAGAAGAAAAACTGACAAAAAAAATGAAAAAAACTGAGAAAACATGAGAAGGAAAAATGAGAAAAAATGAGAAAAACTGAGGATAACTGAGAAAAAATACTGAGAACAAAACTGAGAATAACTGAGAAAAAACTGAGAAAAACTGAAAAAAACTGAGAAGAAAAACTGAGAAAAACTGAGCAGAAAAATTGAGAAAATGAACTATTAAAAAAAACTGAGAAAAAAAATATTTAAAAAACTGAGAATAAAAACGAAGAAGAACTGAGAAAAAAACTGAGAATAACTGAGAAAATAACTAAGAAAAACTGAAAAAGAAGAAAAAACTGAGAAAAAATGAGAAAAAATGAGAAAAACTGAGAAAAACTGACAAAAGGTGAGAAAAGGTGAGAAAAAATGAGAAAATATGAGAAAAACTGAAAAAATGAGGTTAAAAATGAGAAAAACTGAGAAAAAAATGAAAAAACAAGGAAACCGAGAAAAACTGAGAAAAAGCTGATAAAAAATTGGAAAAATGAGAAAAAATAAAAACTGAGATTAAGTGAGAAAAAATACTGAGAGAAAAACTGAGAATAACTGAGAGAAAAACTGAGAAAAACTGAAAAAAACTGTGGAAGAAAAACTGAGCAAAAGAACTGAAACAAACTGAGAAAAACTGAGAAGAAAATCTGAGAAAGATAGAGCAGAAAAACTGAGACAAAAAATTATTTAAAAAACTGAGAATAAAAACGAAGAACTGAGAAGAAAAACTGAGAAAAATAACTGAAACAAACAGAAAAACTGAGAAGAAAATCGTAGAAAAACTGAGAATATAAACTATTAAAAAAAACTGGAAAAAAAACTATTAAAAAACTCAGAATAAAAACGAAGAAGAACTGAGAAGAAAAACTGAAAAAAAAAACTGAAAAAAACTGAGAAAACATGAGAAGAAAATCTGAGAAAAACTGAGCAGAAAAACTGAGAAAAAAAACTATGAAAAAAACTGAGAATAAAAACGAAGAAGAACTGAGAAGAAAAACTGAGAGAAAAACTGACCAGAAAAGCTGAGAAGATAAACTGAGCAGAAAAAATTAGAAAAAATCTGAAAAAATCTGAGAAAGAAAATTAAGAAAAACTGAGAAAAATGGACAGAAAATAAAGAAGAAAAGCTGAAAAAAAGAAAAAACTGAGAAAAAATGAGAAAAACTGATAAAAACTGACAAAAGGTGAGAAAAGGTGAGAAAAAATGAGAAAATATGAGAAAAACTGAAAAAATGAGGTAAAAATGAGAAAAACTGAGAAAAAAATGAAAAAACAAGGAAACCGAGAAAAACTGAGAAAAAGCTGATAAAAAATTGGAAAAATGAGAAAAAATAAAAACTGAGATTAACTGAGAAAAAATACTGAGAACAAAACTGAGAATAACTGAGAGAAAAACTGAGAAAAACTGAAAAAAACTGTGAAGAAAAACTGAGAAAAAGAACTGAAACAAATTGAGAAAAACTGAGAAGAAAATCTGAGAAAGACAGAGCAGAAAAACTGAGAAAAAAAATTATTTAAAAAACTGAGAATAAAAACGAAGAACTGAGAAGAAAAACTGAGAAAAAAACTGACCAGAAAAGCTGAGAAGATAAACAGCAGAAAAACTTAGAAAAAATCTGAAAGAAACTGAGAAAGAAAATTAAGAAAAACTGAGAAAAATGGGATGAAAATAACTAAGAAAAATTGAAAAAGAAGAAAACACTGAGAAAAAATGAGAAAAAATGAGAAAAAACGAGAAAAACTGAGAAAAACTGACAAAAGGTGAGAAAAGATCAGAAAAAATGAGAAAATATGAGAAAAACTGTGAAAAACTGAGGTAAAAATGAGAAAAACTGAGAAAATTGAAAAAACAAGTAAACTGAGAAAAACTGAGAAAAAGCTGATAAAAAATTGGAAAAATGTGAAAAAATGTGAAAAAATGAGAATAACTGAGAAAAAATACTGAGAAATCTGAAAATAATAGAGAAAATCCAAGAATAACTGAAAAAAACTCAGAAGAAAATCTGAGAAAAAAATCTGGAAAAAACAGAAAAACTGAGAAGAAAATATGAGAAAAACTGAGCAGAAAAACTGAGAAAAAAAACTGTGAAAAAAACTGAGAATAAAAACGAAGAACTGAGAAGAAAAACTGAGAAAAAAACTGACCAGAAAGCTGAGAAGATAAACAGCAGAAAAACTTAGAAAAAATCTGAAAGAAACTGAGAAAGAAAATTAAGAAAATCTGAGAAAAATGGATAGAAAATAAATAAGAAAAATTGAAAAAGAAGAAAACACTGAGAAAAATGAGAAAAAATGAGAAAAAACGAGAAAAACTGACAGAAACTGACAAAAGGTGAGAAAAGATGAGAACAAATGAGAAAATATGAAAAAAACTGTGAAAAAATGAGGTAAAAATGAGAAAAACTGAGAAAAAACGAGAAAATCTGAGAATTGAGAAAAAATGATAAAATGAGAAAAAATGAAAAACTGAGAAAAAATGTGAAGAAATTAGACAAAAGGAGAAAAATTGAGAAAAACAGAAAAAAATGAGAACATCTGAGAAAAACTGCAAACAAATGAGCAAAACAGAACAAAGGACAAGAACACAAAAACTGTGAAAAACAGAAAAAGAAATGACAAAAACTGAGAAAAATTAGAAAAAATGAGGAAAAATTAGAAAAACTGAGAAAAACTGATAAAAACTGATGAAAAATGAGACAAAAAGAGAAACACTGAAAAAATGAGAGAAAATGATAAAAACTGAGAAAAAATGTGGGGAAAAAAATGAAAAAAATGAGAAAAATTGAGAAAAACTCAGCAAAAGTGTGAACTGATAAAAAATGAGAAAAAATAAGAATAAATGAGAAAAACTGAGAAAAACTGAGAAAAAATGAGAACATTTGAGAAAAAATGCAAAGAAATGAGCAAAACAGAACAAATGAAAAGAACAGAAAAATTGAGAAACAGAAAAACAAATGAAAAAAACTGAGAATTACAGAGACAAAATGGGAAAAACACAGAGTAAATGAGAAAAAATGAGAAAAAACGAGACAAAGAGAGAAAAATTGCGAAAAACTGAGAAAAAAATGAGAATAAATGAGAAAAAATGAGAACATTTGAGAAAAACTGCAAACAAATGAGCAAAACAGAACAAATGAAAAGAACAGAAAAACTGAGAGAAACAGAAAAACAAATGAAAAAACTGAGAAAAACAGAGAAAAAATGGGAAAAACAGAGAACTGAGAAGAAATGTGAAAAAATAAGAATAAATGAGAAAAACTGAGAAAAACTGAGAAAAAATGAGAACATTTGAGAAAAACCAAACAAATGAGCAAAACAGAACAAATGAAAAGAACAGAAAAACTGAGAGAAACAGAAAAACAAATGAAAAAAACTGAGAAAATCAGAGAAAAAATGAGAAAAACAGAGAGTAAATGAGAAAAAATGAGAAAATATGAGACAAAGAGAGAAAAATTGCGAAAAACTGAGAAAAAAATGAGAAAAAATGAGAAAAAATGCGAAAAACTGAGAAAAATGTGAAAAACTGAGAAAAAAATGTGAAAAAATGAGACAAAAAGAGAAAAAATGAGAAAAACTGACAAAAACTGAGAAAAACTGAGGAAAAATGTAAAAAATGTAAAACTGTGAAAATATCAGAAAAATTGCGAACAAATGAGAAAAACTGGGAACAAGTGAGAAAAACTGAAAAATTGGATAAAACAAATGAGAAAAACTGAGAAAAACTGAGAAAAACAAATGTGAAAAACTGAGCAAAACAAATGAGAAAAACTGAGGAATACAAATGAGAAAAACTGAAAAAATCTGAGATAAACAACGACAAACTGAGAAACAGAACGAAAGAATCTAAGAAAAACTGAAAAACAAGAAAAAACTGGGAATAAATGAGAAAAATTGAGAGAAAATGAGAAAAACTGAGCAAAAGGAGAATCAATGAGGAAAACAAAGAAAAAGAAAGAAAAACTGTGAAAATATCAGAAAAAATGCGAAAAACTGCGAAAAAATAAGAAAAACTGCGAACAGATGAGAAAAACTGGGAACAAATGAGAAAAACAGAAAAATTGGAAAAAAACAAATGTGGAAAATTGAGAAAAATTGAGAAAAACAGAGAAATCTGAGAAAAACAATGAAAACAACTAAGAAAAATTGAAAGCAAGAAAAAACTGAGAAAATTACGAAAAACTGAGAAAAAATGTGAAGAAATGAGACAAAATGAGAAAAATTGAGAAAAACAGAAAAAATGAGAACATCTGAGAAAAACTGCAAACAAATGAGCAAAACAGAACAAAGGACAAGAACAGAAAATCTGAGAAAAACAGAAAAACAAATGACAAAAACTGAGAAAAATTAGGAAAAATGAGGAAAAATTAGAAAAGCTATTACAAACTGACAAAAACTGATAACAACTGATGAAAAATGAGAGAAAATGAGACAAACTGATAAAAAATGAGAGAAAATGATAAAAACTGAGAAAAAATGTGAAAAAAAAGAAACAAATTTGAAAAACTGAGAAAAAATGTAAAAGATGAGAATAAATGAGAAAAACTGAGAAAAACTCAGCAAAAGGGAGAACTGATAAAAAATGAGAAAAACTGAGTAAAAAATTAGAAAAAATGAGGAAAAATGAGAAAAACTGAGAAAAACTGATAAATAAATGAGAGAAATGAGAAAAACAGAAAAAATGTGAAAAATTGAGACAAAACGAGAAAAATTGTGAAAAACTGAGAACTGAGAAAAAATTTGAAAAAATAAGAAATGAGAAAACCTGAGAAAAAATGAGAACATCTGATAAAAACTGCAAACAAATGAGCAAAACAGAACAAAGGACAAGAACTGAAAAACTGAGAAAAAATGTGAAGAAATTAGACAAAATGAGGAAAATTGAGAAAAACAGAAAAAAATGAGAACATCTGAGAAAAACTGCAAACAAATGAGCAAAACAAAACAAAGGACAAGAACACAAAAACTGAGAAAAACAGAAAAACAAATGACAAAACTGAGAAAAATAAGAAAAAATGAGGAAAAATTAGAAAAACTGAGAAAAACTGATAAAAACTGATGAAAAATGAGACAAAAAGAGAAACACCGATAAAAAATGAGAGAAAATGATGAAAACTGAGAAACAATGTTGGAAAAAAAATGAAAAAAATGAGAAAAATTGAGAAAAACTCAGCAAAAGTGAGAACTGATAAAAAATGAGAAAAACTGAGAAAAAAATTGGAAAAAAGGAGGAAAAATGAGGAAAAGTGAGAAAACTGATTTAAAAAAATGAGAGAAATTAGAAAAACTGAGAAAAAATGTGAAAAAATGACAAATTGAGAAAAATTGTGAAAAACAGAGAACTGAGAAAAAATGTGAAAAAATAAGAATAAATGAGAAAAACTGAGAAAAACTGAGAAAAAATGAGAACATTTGAGAAAAACTGCAAACAAATGAGCAAAACAGAACAAATGAAAAGAACAGAAAAACTGAGAGAAACAGAAAAACAAATGAAAAAAACTGAGAAAAACAGAGAAAAAATGGGAAAAACAGAGAATAAATGAGAAAAAATGAGAAAAAATGAGACAAAGAGAGAAAAATTGCGAAAAACTGAGAAAAATGTAAAAAACTGAGAAAAAAATGTCAAAAAATAAGACAAAAAGAGAAAAATTGCGAAAAACTGAGAAGAAAATGAGAAAAAATGAGAAAAAATGCGAAAAACTGAGAAAAATGTGAAAAACTGAGAAAAAAATGTGAAAAAATGAGACAAAAAGAGAAAAAATGAGAAAAACTGACAAAAACTGAGAAAAACTGAGGAAAAATATCAAAAATGTAAAACTGCGAAAATATCAGAAAAATTGGGAACAAATGAGAAAAACTGGGAACAAGTGAGAAAAACTGAAAAATTGGATAAAACAAATGAGAAAAACTGAGAAAAACAGAGAAAAACAAATGTGAAAAACTGAGAAAAACAAATGTGAAAAACTGAGCAAAACAAATGAGAAAAACTGAGGAATACAAATGAGAAAAACTGAAAAAATCCGAGAAAAACGACAACAAACTGAGAAAAAGAACGAAAGAATCTAAGAAAAACTGAAAAACAAGAAAAAACTGGGAATAAATGAGAAAAATTGAGAGAAAATGAGAAAAACTTAGCAAAAGGAGAAACAATGAGGAAAACAAAGAAAAAGAAAGAAAAACTGTGAAAATATCAGAAAAAATGAGAAAAACTGCGAACAAATGAGAAAAACTGGGAACAAATGAGAAAAACAGAAAAATTGGATAAAAACAAATGTGGAAAACTGAGAAAAACTGAGAAAAAAGAGAAATCTGAGAAAAACAACGAAAACAACTAAGAAAAATTGAAAGCAAGAAAAAACTGAGAAACATTACGAAAAACTGAAAAACTGAGAAAAAATGTGAAGAAATGAGACAAAATGAGAAAAATTGAGAAAAACAGGAAAAATGAGAACATCTGAGAAAAACTGCTAACAAATGAGCAAAACAGAACAAAGGACAAGAACAGAAAATCTGAGAAAAACAGAAAAACAAATGACAAAAACTGAGAAAAATTAGGAAAAATGAGGAAAAATTAGAAAAGCTATTACAAACTGACAAAAACTGATAACAACTGATGAAAAATGAGAGAAAATGAGACAAACTGATAAAAAATGAGAGAAAATGATAAAAACTGAGAAAAAATGTGAAAAAAAAGAAACAAATTTGAAAAACTGAGAAAAAATGTAAAAGATGAGAATAAATGAGAAAAACTGAGAATAACTCAGCAAAAGGGAGAACTGATAAAAAATGAGAAAAACTGAGTAAAAAATTAGAAAAAATGAGGAAAAATGAGAAAAACTGTGAAAAACTGATAAAAAAATGAGAGAAATGAGAAAAACAGAAAAAATGTGAAAAATTGAGACAAAACGAGAAAAATTGTGAAAAACTGAGAACTGAGAAAAAATTTGAAAAAATAAGAAATGAGAAAACCTGAGAAAAAATGAGAACATCTGATAAAAACTGCAAACAAATGAGCAAAACAGAACAAAGGACAAGAACTGAAAAACTGAGAAAAAATGTGAAGAAATTAGACAAAATGAGGAAAATTGAGAAAAACAGAAAAAAATGAGAACATCTGAGAAAAACTGCAAACAAATGAGCAAAACAAAACAAAGGACAAGAACACAAAAACTGAGAAAAACAGAAAAACAAATGACAAAAACTGAGAAAAATAAGAAAAAATGAGGAAAAATTAGAAAAACTGAGAAAAACTGATAAAAACTGATGAAAAATGAGACAAAAAGAGAAACACCGATAAAAATGAGAGAAAATGATGAAAACTGAGAAACAATGTTGGAAAAAAAATGAAAAAAATGAGAAAAATTGAGAAAAACTCAGCAAAAGTGAGAACTGATAAAAAATGAGAAAAACTGAGAAAAAAATTGGAAAAAAGGAGGAAAAATGAGGAAAAGTGAGAAAACTGATTTAAAAAAATGAGAGAAATTAGAAAAACTGAGAAAAAATGTGAAAAAATGAGACAAATTGAGAAAAATTGTGAAAAACAGAGAACTGAGAAAAAATGTGAAAAAATAAGAATAAATGAGAAAAACTGAGAAAAACTGAGAAAAAATGAGAACATTTGAGAAAAACTGCAAACAAATGAGCAAAACAGAACAAATGAAAAGAACAGAAAAACTGAGAGAAACAGAAAAACATGAAAAAAACTGAGAAAAACAGAGAAAAAATGGGAAAAACAGAGAATAAATGAGAAAAAATGAGAAAAAATGAGACAAAGAGAGAAAAATTGCGAAAAACTGAGAAAAATGTAAAAAACTGAGAAAAAAATGTCAAAAAATAAGACAAAAAGAGAAAAATTGCGAAAAACTGAGAAAAAAATGAGAAAAAATGAGAAAAAATGCGAAAAACTGAGAAAAATGTGAAAAACTGAGAAAAAAATGTGAAAAAATGAGAAAAACTGACAAAAACTGAGAAAAACTGAGGAAAAATGTCAAAAATGTAAAACTGCGAAAATATCAGAAAAATTGCGAACAAATGAGAAAAACTGGGAACAAGTGAGAAAACCTGAAAAATTGCATAAAACAAATGAGAAAAACTGAGAAAAACAAATGTGAAAAACTGAGCAAAACAAATGAGAAAAACTGAGGAATACAAATGAGAAAAACTGAAAAAATCCGAGAAAAACGACAACAAACTGAGAAAAAGAACGAAAGAATCTAAGAAAAACTGAAAAACAAGAAAAAACTGGGAATAAATGAGAAAAATTGAGAGAAAATGAGAAAAACTTAGCAAAAGGAGAAACAATGAGGAAAACAAAGAAAAAGAAAGAAAAACTGTGAAAATATCAGAAAAAATGAGAAAAACTGCGAACAAATGAGAAAAACTGGGAACAAATGAGAAAAACAGAAAAATTGGATAAAAACAAATGTGGAAAACTGAGAAAAACTGAGAAAAAAGAGAAATCTGAGAAAAACAACGAAAACAACTAAGAAAAATTGAAAGCAAGAAAAAACTGAGAAACATTACGAAAAACTGAAAAACTGAGAAAAAATGTGAAGAAATGAGACAAAATGAGAAAAATTGAGAAAAACAGGAAAAATGAGAACATCTGAGAAAAACTGCAAACAAATGAGCAAAACAGAACAAAGGACAAGAACAGAAAATCTGAGAAAAACAGAAAAACAAATGACAAAAACTGAGAAAAATTAGGAAAAATGAGGAAAAATTAGAAAAGCTAAAGCTATTAAAAACTGACAAAAACTGATAACAACTGATGAAAAATGAGAGAAAATGAGACAAACTGATAAAAAATGAGAGAAAATGATAAAAACTGAGAAAAAATGTGAAAAAAAAGAAACAAATTTGAAAAACTGAGAAAAAATGTAAAAGATGATAATAAATGAGAAAAACTGAGAAAAACTCAGCAAAAGGGAGAACTGATAAAAAATTAGAAAAACTGAGAAAAAAATTAGAAAAAAGGAGGAAAAATGAGAAAAAGTGAGAAATAAATGTGAAAAAATGAGACAAATTGAGAAAAATTGTGAAAAACAGAGAACTGAGAAAAAATGTGAACAAATAAGAATAAATGAGAAAAAATGAGAAAACCTGAGAAAAAATGAGAACATTTGAGAAAAACTGCAAACAAATGAGCAAAACAGAACAAATGAAAAGAACAGAAAAACTGAGAGAAACAGAAAACAAATGAAAAAAACTGAGAAAAACAGAGAAAAAATGGGAAAAGCAGAGAATAAATGAGAAAAAATGAGAAAAAATTAGACAAAGAGAGAAAAATTGCGAAAAACTGAGAAAAATGTAAAAAACTGAGAAAAAAATGTCAAAAAATAAGACAAAAAGAGAAAAATTGCGAAAAACTGAGAAAAAATGAGAAAAATGAGAAAAAATGCGAAAAACTGAGAAAAATGTGAAAAACTGAGAAAAAAATGTGAAAAAATGAGACAAAAAGAGAAAAAATGAGAAAAACTGACAAAACTGAGAAAAACTGAGGAAAAATGTCAAAAATGTAAAACTGCGAAAATATCAGAAAAATTGCGAACAAATGAGAAAAACTGGGAACAAGTGAGAAAAACTGAAAAATTGGATAAAACAAATGAGAAAAACTGAGAAAAACAGAGAAAAACAAATGTGAAAAACTGAGAAAAACAAATGTGAAAAACTGAAAAAATCTGAGATAAACAACGACAAACTGAGAAAAAGAACGAAAGAATCTAAGAAAAACTGAAAAACAAGAAAAAACTGGGAATAAATGAGAAAAATTGAGAGAAAATGAGAAAAACTGAGCAAAAGGAGAAACAATGAGGAAAACAAAGAAAAAGAAAGAAAAACTGTGAAAATATCAGAAAAAATGCGAAAACTGCGAAAAAATAAGAAAAACTGCGAACAGATGAGAAAAACTGGGAGCAAATGAGAAAAACAGAAAAATTGGAAAAAAACAAATGTGGAAAATTGAGAAAAATTGAGAAAAACAGAGAAATCTGAGAAAACAACGAAAACAACTAAGAAAAATTGAAAGCAAGAAAAAAACTGAGAAACATTACGAAAAACTGAGAAAAAATGTGAAGAAATGAGTCAAAATGAGAAAAATTGAGAAAAACAGAAAAAATGAGAACATCTGAGAAAAACTGCAAACAAATGAGCAAAACAGAACAAAGGACAAGAACAGAAAATCTGAGAAAAACAGAAAAACAAATGACAAAAACTGAGAATAATTAGGAAAAATGAGGAAAAATTAGAAAAGCTATTACAAACTGACAAAAACTGATAACAACTGATGAAAAATGAGAGAAAATGAGACAAACTGATAAAAAATGAGAGAAAATGATAAAAACTGAGAAAAAATGTGAAAAAAAAGAAACAAATTTGAAAAACTGAGAAAAAATGTAAAAGATGAGAATAAATGAGAAAAACTGAGAATAACTCAGCAAAAGGGAGAACTGATAAAAAATGAGAAAAACTGAGTAAAAAATTAGAAAAAATGAGGAAAAATGAGAAAAACTGTGAAAAACTGATAAAAAAAAATGAGAGAAATGAGAAAAACAGAAAAAATGTGAAAAATTGAGACAAAACGAGAAAAATTGTGAAAAACTGAGAACTGAGAAAAAATTTGAAAAAATAAGAAATGAGAAAACCTGAGAAAAAATGAGAACATCTGATAAAAACTGCAAACAAATGAGCAAAACAGAACAAAGGACAAGAACTGAAAAACTGAGAAAAAATGTGAAGAAATTAGACAAAATGAGGAAAATTGAGAAAAACAGAAAAAAATGAGAACATCTGAGAAAAACTGCAAACAAATGAGCAAAACAAAACAAAGGACAAGAACACAAAAACTGAGAAAAACAGAAAAACAAATGACAAAAACTGAGAAAAATAAGAAAAAATGAGGAAAAATTAGAAAAACTGAGAAAAACTGATAAAAACTGATGAAAAATGAGACAAAAAGAGAAACACCGATAAAAATGAGAGAAAATGATGAAAACTGAGAAACAATGTTGGAAAAAAAATGAAAAAAATGAGAAAAATTGAGAAAAACTCAGCAAAAGTGAGAACTGATAAAAAATGAGAAAAACTGAGAAAAAAATTGGAAAAAAGGAGGAAAAATGAGGAAAAGTGAGAAAACTGATTTAAAAAAATGAGAGAAATTAGAAAAACTGAGAAAAAATGTGAAAAAATGAGACAAATTGAGAAAAATTGTGAAAAACAGAGAACTGAGAAAAAATGTGAAAAAATAAGAATAAATGAGAAAAACTGAGAAAAACTGAGAAAAAATGAGAACATTTGAGAAAAACTGCAAACAAATGAGCAAAACAGAACAAATGAAAAGAACAGAAAAACTGAGAGAAACAGAAAAACAAATGAAAAAAACTGAGAAAAACAGAGAAAAAATGGGAAAAACAGAGAATAAATGAGAAAAAATGAGAAAAAATGAGACAAAGAGAGAAAAATTGCGAAAAACTGAGAAAAATGTAAAAAACTGAGAAAAAAATGTCAAAAAATAAGACAAAAAGAGAAAAATTGCGAAAAACTGAGAAAAAAATGAGAAAAAATGAGAAAAAATGCGAAAAACTGAGAAAAATGTGAAAAACTGAGAAAAAAATGTGAAAAAATGAGAAAAACTGACAAAAACTGAGAAAAACTGAGGAAAAATGTCAAAAATGTAAAACTGCGAAAATATCAGAAAAATTGCGAACAAATGAGAAAAACTGGGAACAAGTGAGAAAACCTGAAAAATTGCATAAAACAAATGAGAAAAACTGAGAAAAACAAATGTGAAAAACTGAGCAAAACAAATGAGAAAAACTGAGGAATACAAATGAGAAAAACTGAAAAAATCCGAGAAAAACGACAACAAACTGAGAAAAAGAACGAAAGAATCTAAGAAAAACTGAAAAACAAGAAAAAACTGGGAATAAATGAGAAAAATTGAGAGAAAATGAGAAAAACTTAGCAAAAGGAGAAACAATGAGGAAAACAAAGAAAAAGAAAGAAAAACTGTGAAAATATCAGAAAAAATGAGAAAAACTGCGAACAAATGAGAAAAACTGGGAACAAATGAGAAAAACAGAAAAATTGGATAAAAACAAATGTGGAAAACTGAGAAAAACTGAGAAAAAAAGAGAAATCTGAGAAAAACAACGAAAACAACTAAGAAAAATTGAAAGCAAGAAAAAACTGAGAAACATTACGAAAAACTGAAAAACTGAGAAAAAATGTGAAGAAATGAGACAAAATGAGAAAAATTGAGAAAAACAGAAAAAATGAGAACATCTGAGAAAAACTGCAAACAAATGAGCAAAACAGAACAAAGGACAAGAACAGAAAATCTGAGAAAAACAGAAAAACAAATGACAAAAACTGAGAAAAATTAGGAAAAATGAGGAAAAATTAGAAAAGCTATTAAAAACTGACAAAAACTGATAACAACTGATGAAAAATGAGAGAAAATGAGACAAACTGATAAAAAATGAGAGAAAATGATAAAAACTGAGAAAAAATGTGAAAAAAAAGAAACAAATTTGAAAAACTGAGAAAAAATGTAAAAGATGATAATAAATGAGAAAAACTGAGAAAAACTCAGCAAAAGGGAGAACTGATAAAAAATTAGAAAAACTGAGAAAAAAATTAGAAAAAAGGAGGAAAAATGAGAAAAAGTGAGAAATAAATGTGAAAAAATGAGACAAATTGAGAAAAATTGTGAAAAACAGAGAACTGAGAAAAAATGTGAACAAATAAGAATAAATGAGAAAAAATGAGAAAACCTGAGAAAAAATGAGAACATTTGAGAAAAACTGCAAACAAATGAGCAAAACAGAACAAATGAAAAGAACAGAAAAACTGAGAGAAACAGAAAAACAAATGAAAAAAACTGAGAAAAACAGAGAAAAAATGGGAAAAACAGAGAATAAATGAGAAAAAATGAGAAAAAATTAGACAAAGAGAGAAAAATTGCGAAAAACTGAGAAAAATGTAAAAAACTGAGAAAAAAATGTCAAAAAATAAGACAAAAAGAGAAAAATTGCGAAAAACTGAGAAAAAAATGAGAAAAAATGAGAAAAAATGCGAAAAACTGAGAAAAATGTGAAAAACTGAGAAAAAAATGTGAAAAAATGAGACAAAAAGAGAAAAAATGAGAAAAACTGACAAAAACTGAGAAAAACTGAGGAAAAATGTCAAAAATGTAAAACTGCGAAAATATCAGAAAAATTGCGAACAAATGAGAAAAACTGGGAACAAGTGAGAAAAACTGAAAAATTGGATAAAACAAATGAGAAAAACTGAGAAAAACAGAGAAAAACAAATGTGAAAAACTGAGAAAAACAAATGTGAAAAACTGAAAAAATCTGAGATAAACAACGACAAACTGAGAAAAAGAACGAAAGAATCTAAGAAAAACTGAAAAACAAGAAAAAACTGGGAATAAATGAGAAAAATTGAGAGAAAATGAGAAAAACTGAGCAAAAGGAGAAACAATGAGGAAAACAAAGAAAAAGAAAGAAAAACTGTGAAAATATCAGAAAAAATGCGAAAAACTGCGAAAAAATAAGAAAAACTGCGAACAGATGAGAAAAACTGGGAGCAAATGAGAAAAACAGAAAAATTGGAAAAAAACAAATGTGGAAAATTGAGAAAAATTGAGAAAAACAGAGAAATCTGAGAAAAACAACGAAAACAACTAAGAAAAATTGAAAGCAAGAAAAAAACTGAGAAACATTACGAAAAACTGAGAAAAAATGTGAAGAAATGAGTCAAAATGAGAAAAATTGAGAAAAACAGAAAAAATGAGAACATCTGAGAAAAACTGCAAACAAATGAGCAAAACAGAACAAAGGACAAGAACAGAAAATCTGAGAAAAACAGAAAAACAAATGACAAAAACTGAGAATAATTAGGAAAAATGAGGAAAAATTAGAAAAGCTATTACAAACTGACAAAAACTGATAACAACTGATGAAAAATGAGAGAAAATGAGACAAACTGATAAAAAATGAGAGAAAATGATAAAAACTGAGAAAAAATGTGAAAAAAAAGAAACAAATTTGAAAAACTGAGAAAAAATGTAAAAGATGAGAATAAATGAGAAAAACTGAGAATAACTCAGCAAAAGGGAGAACTGATAAAAAATGAGAAAAACTGAGTAAAAAATTAGAAAAAATGAGGAAAAATGAGAAAAACTGTGAAAAACTGATAAAAAAAAATGAGAGAAATGAGAAAAACAGAAAAAATGTGAAAAATTGAGACAAAACGAGAAAAATTGTGAAAAACTGAGAACTGAGAAAAAATTTGAAAAAATAAGAAATGAGAAAACCTGAGAAAAAATGAGAACATCTGATAAAAACTGCAAACAAATGAGCAAAACAGAACAAAGGACAAGAACTGAAAAACTGAGAAAAAATGTGAAGAAATTAGACAAAATGAGGAAAATTGAGAAAAACAGAAAAAAATGAGAACATCTGAGAAAAACTGCAAACAAATGAGCAAAACAAAACAAAGGACAAGAACACAAAAACTGAGAAAAACAGAAAAACAAATGACAAAAACTGAGAAAAATAAGAAAAAATGAGGAAAAATTAGAAAAACTGAGAAAAACTGATAAAAACTGATGAAAAATGAGACAAAAAGAGAAACACCGATAAAAATGAGAGAAAATGATGAAAACTGAGAAACAATGTTGGAAAAAAAATGAAAAAAATGAGAAAAATTGAGAAAAACTCAGCAAAAGTGAGAACTGATAAAAAATGAGAAAAACTGAGAAAAAAATTGGAAAAAAGGAGGAAAAATGAGGAAAAGTGAGAAAACTGATTTAAAAAAATGAGAGAAATTAGAAAAACTGAGAAAAAATGTGAAAAAATGAGACAAATTGAGAAAAATTGTGAAAAACAGAGAACTGAGAAAAAATGTGAAAAAATAAGAATAAATGAGAAAAACTGAGAAAAACTGAGAAAAAATGAGAACATTTGAGAAAAACTGCAAACAAATGAGCAAAACAGAACAAATGAAAAGAACAGAAAAACTGAGAGAAACAGAAAAACAAATGAAAAAAACTGAGAAAAACAGAGAAAAAATGGGAAAAACAGAGAATAAATGAGAAAAAATGAGAAAAAATGAGACAAAGAGAGAAAAATTGCGAAAAACTGAGAAAAATGTAAAAAACTGAGAAAAAAATGTCAAAAAATAAGACAAAAAGAGAAAAATTGCGAAAAACTGAGAAAAAAATGAGAAAAAATGAGAAAAAATGCGAAAAACTGAGAAAAATGTGAAAAACTGAGAAAAAAATGTGAAAAAATGAGAAAAACTGACAAAAACTGAGAAAAACTGAGGAAAAATGTCAAAAATGTAAAACTGCGAAAATATCAGAAAAATTGCGAACAAATGAGAAAAACTGGGAACAAGTGAGAAAACCTGAAAAATTGCATAAAACAAATGAGAAAAACTGAGAAAAACAAATGTGAAAAACTGAGCAAAACAAATGAGAAAAACTGAGGAATACAAATGAGAAAAACTGAAAAAATCCGAGAAAAACGACAACAAACTGAGAAAAAGAACGAAAGAATCTAAGAAAAACTGAAAAACAAGAAAAAACTGGGAATAAATGAGAAAAATTGAGAGAAAATGAGAAAAACTTAGCAAAAGGAGAAACAATGAGGAAAACAAAGAAAAAGAAAGAAAAACTGTGAAAATATCAGAAAAAATGAGAAAAACTGCGAACAAATGAGAAAAACTGGGAACAAATGAGAAAAACAGAAAAATTGGATAAAAACAAATGTGGAAAACTGAGAAAAACTGAGAAAAAAAGAGAAATCTGAGAAAAACAACGAAAACAACTAAGAAAAATTGAAAGCAAGAAAAAACTGAGAAACATTACGAAAAACTGAAAAACTGAGAAAAAATGTGAAGAAATGAGACAAAATGAGAAAAATTGAGAAAAACAGAAAAAATGAGAACATCTGAGAAAAACTGCAAACAAATGAGCAAAACAGAACAAAGGACAAGAACAGAAAATCTGAGAAAAACAGAAAAACAAATGACAAAAACTGAGAAAAATTAGGAAAAATGAGGAAAAATTAGAAAAGCTATTAAAAACTGACAAAAACTGATAACAACTGATGAAAAATGAGAGAAAATGAGACAAACTGATAAAAAATGAGAGAAAATGATAAAAACTGAGAAAAAATGTGAAAAAAAAGAAACAAATTTGAAAAACTGAGAAAAAATGTAAAAGATGATAATAAATGAGAAAAACTGAGAAAAACTCAGCAAAAGGGAGAACTGATAAAAAATTAGAAAAACTGAGAAAAAAATTAGAAAAAAGGAGGAAAAATGAGAAAAAGTGAGAAATAAATGTGAAAAAATGAGACAAATTGAGAAAAATTGTGAAAAACAGAGAACTGAGAAAAAATGTGAACAAATAAGAATAAATGAGAAAAAATGAGAAAACCTGAGAAAAAATGAGAACATTTGAGAAAAACTGCAAACAAATGAGCAAAACAGAACAAATGAAAAGAACAGAAAAACTGAGAGAAACAGAAAAACAAATGAAAAAAACTGAGAAAAACAGAGAAAAAATGGGAAAAACAGAGAATAAATGAGAAAAAATGAGAAAAAATTAGACAAAGAGAGAAAAATTGCGAAAAACTGAGAAAAATGTAAAAAACTGAGAAAAAAATGTCAAAAAATAAGACAAAAAGAGAAAAATTGCGAAAAACTGAGAAAAAAATGAGAAAAAATGAGAAAAAATGCGAAAAACTGAGAAAAATGTGAAAAACTGAGAAAAAAATGTGAAAAAATGAGACAAAAAGAGAAAAAATGAGAAAAACTGACAAAAACTGAGAAAAACTGAGGAAAAATGTCAAAAATGTAAAACTGCGAAAATATCAGAAAAATTGCGAACAAATGAGAAAAACTGGGAACAAGTGAGAAAAACTGAAAAATTGGATAAAACAAATGAGAAAAACTGAGAAAAACAGAGAAAAACAAATGTGAAAAACTGAGAAAAACAAATGTGAAAAACTGAAAAAATCTGAGATAAACAACGACAAACTGAGAAAAAGAACGAAAGAATCTAAGAAAAACTGAAAAACAAGAAAAAACTGGGAATAAATGAGAAAAATTGAGAGAAAATGAGAAAAACTGAGCAAAAGGAGAAACAATGAGGAAAACAAAGAAAAAGAAAGAAAAACTGTGAAAATATCAGAAAAAATGCGAAAAACTGCGAAAAAATAAGAAAAACTGCGAACAGATGAGAAAAACTGGGAGCAAATGAGAAAAACAGAAAAATTGGAAAAAAACAAATGTGGAAAATTGAGAAAAATTGAGAAAAACAGAGAAATCTGAGAAAAACAACGAAAACAACTAAGAAAAATTGAAAGCAAGAAAAAAACTGAGAAACATTACGAAAAACTGAGAAAAAATGTGAAGAAATGAGTCAAAATGAGAAAAATTGAGAAAAACAGAAAAAATGAGAACATCTGAGAAAAACTGCAAACAAATGAGCAAAACAGAACAAAGGACAAGAACAGAAAATCTGAGAAAAACAGAAAAACAAATGACAAAAACTGAGAATAATTAGGAAAAATGAGGAAAAATTAGAAAAGCTATTACAAACTGACAAAAACTGATAACAACTGATGAAAAATGAGAGAAAATGAGACAAACTGATAAAAAATGAGAGAAAATGATAAAAACTGAGAAAAAATGTGAAAAAAAAGAAACAAATTTGAAAAACTGAGAAAAAATGTAAAAGATGAGAATAAATGAGAAAAACTGAGAATAACTCAGCAAAAGGGAGAACTGATAAAAAATGAGAAAAACTGAGTAAAAAATTAGAAAAAATGAGGAAAAATGAGAAAAACTGTGAAAAACTGATAAAAAAAAATGAGAGAAATGAGAAAAACAGAAAAAATGTGAAAAATTGAGACAAAACGAGAAAAATTGTGAAAAACTGAGAACTGAGAAAAAATTTGAAAAAATAAGAAATGAGAAAACCTGAGAAAAAATGAGAACATCTGATAAAAACTGCAAACAAATGAGCAAAACAGAACAAAGGACAAGAACTGAAAAACTGAGAAAAAATGTGAAGAAATTAGACAAAATGAGGAAAATTGAGAAAAACAGAAAAAAATGAGAACATCTGAGAAAAACTGCAAACAAATGAGCAAAACAAAACAAAGGACAAGAACACAAAAACTGAGAAAAACAGAAAAACAAATGACAAAAACTGAGAAAAATAAGAAAAAATGAGGAAAAATTAGAAAAACTGAGAAAAACTGATAAAAACTGATGAAAAATGAGACAAAAAGAGAAACACCGATAAAAATGAGAGAAAATGATGAAAACTGAGAAACAATGTTGGAAAAAAAATGAAAAAAATGAGAAAAATTGAGAAAAACTCAGCAAAAGTGAGAACTGATAAAAAATGAGAAAAACTGAGAAAAAAATTGGAAAAAAGGAGGAAAAATGAGGAAAAGTGAGAAAACTGATTTAAAAAAATGAGAGAAATTAGAAAAACTGAGAAAAAATGTGAAAAAATGAGACAAATTGAGAAAAATTGTGAAAAACAGAGAACTGAGAAAAAATGTGAAAAAATAAGAATAAATGAGAAAAACTGAGAAAAACTGAGAAAAAATGAGAACATTTGAGAAAAACTGCAAACAAATGAGCAAAACAGAACAAATGAAAAGAACAGAAAAACTGAGAGAAACAGAAAAACAAATGAAAAAAACTGAGAAAAACAGAGAAAAAATGGGAAAAACAGAGAATAAATGAGAAAAAATGAGAAAAAATGAGACAAAGAGAGAAAAATTGCGAAAAACTGAGAAAAATGTAAAAAACTGAGAAAAAAATGTCAAAAAATAAGACAAAAAGAGAAAAATTGCGAAAAACTGAGAAAAAAATGAGAAAAAATGAGAAAAAATGCGAAAAACTGAGAAAAATGTGAAAAACTGAGAAAAAAATGTGAAAAAATGAGAAAAACTGACAAAAACTGAGAAAAACTGAGGAAAAATGTCAAAAATGTAAAACTGCGAAAATATCAGAAAAATTGCGAACAAATGAGAAAAACTGGGAACAAGTGAGAAAACCTGAAAAATTGCATAAAACAAATGAGAAAAACTGAGAAAAACAAATGTGAAAAACTGAGCAAAACAAATGAGAAAAACTGAGGAATACAAATGAGAAAAACTGAAAAAATCCGAGAAAAACGACAACAAACTGAGAAAAAGAACGAAAGAATCTAAGAAAAACTGAAAAACAAGAAAAAACTGGGAATAAATGAGAAAAATTGAGAGAAAATGAGAAAAACTTAGCAAAAGGAGAAACAATGAGGAAAACAAAGAAAAAGAAAGAAAAACTGTGAAAATATCAGAAAAAATGAGAAAAACTGCGAACAAATGAGAAAAACTGGGAACAAATGAGAAAAACAGAAAAATTGGATAAAAACAAATGTGGAAAACTGAGAAAAACTGAGAAAAAAAGAGAAATCTGAGAAAAACAACGAAAACAACTAAGAAAAATTGAAGGCAAGAAAAAACTGAGAAACATTACGAAAAACTGAAAAACTGAGAAAAAATGTGAAGAAATGAGACAAAATGAGAAAAATTGAGAAAAACAGAAAAAATGAGAACATCTGAGAAAAACTGCAAACAAATGAGCAAAACAGAACAAAGGACAAGAACAGAAAATCTGAGAAAAACAGAAAAACAAATGACAAAAACTGAGAAAAATTAGGAAAAATGAGGAAAAATTAGAAAAGCTATTAAAAACTGACAAAAACTGATAACAACTGATGAAAAATGAGAGAAAATGAGACAAACTGATAAAAAATGAGAGAAAATGATAAAAACTGAGAAAAAATGTGAAAAAAAAGAAACAAATTTGAAAAACTGAGAAAAAATGTAAAAGATGATAATAAATGAGAAAAACTGAGAAAAACTCAGCAAAAGGGAGAACTGATAAAAAATTAGAAAAACTGAGAAAAAAATTAGAAAAAAGGAGGAAAAATGAGAAAAAGTGAGAAATAAATGTGAAAAAATGAGACAAATTGAGAAAAATTGTGAAAAACAGAGAACTGAGAAAAAATGTGAACAAATAAGAATAAATGAGAAAAAATGAGAAAACCTGAGAAAAAATGAGAACATTTGAGAAAAACTGCAAACAAATGAGCAAAACAGAACAAATGAAAAGAACAGAAAAACTGAGAGAAACAGAAAAACAAATGAAAAAAACTGAGAAAAACAGAGAAAAAATGGGAAAAACAGAGAATAAATGAGAAAAAATGAGAAAAAATTAGACAAAGAGAGAAAAATTGCGAAAAACTGAGAAAAATGTAAAAAACTGAGAAAAAAATGTCAAAAAATAAGACAAAAAGAGAAAAATTGCGAAAAACTCAGAAAAAAATGAGAAAAAATGAGAAAAAATGCGAAAAACTGAGAAAAATGTGAAAAACTGAGAAAAAAATGTGAAAAAATGAGACAAAAAGAGAAAAAATGAGAAAAACTGACAAAAACTGAGAAAAACTGAGGAAAAATGTCAAAAATGTAAAACTGCGAAAATATCAGAAAAATTGCGAACATGAGAAAAACTGGGAACAAGTGAGAAAAACTGAAAAATTGGATAAAACAAATGAGAAAAACTGAGAAAAACAGAGAAAAACAAATGTGAAAAACTGAGAAAAACAAATGTGAAAAACTGAGCAAAACAAATGAGAAAAACTGAGGAATACAAATGAGTAAAACTGAAAAAATCTGAGATAAACAACGACAAACTGAGAAAAAGAATCTAAGAAAAACTGAAAAACAAGAAAAAAGTGGGAATAAATGAGAAAAATTGAGAGAAAATGAGAAAAACTGAGCAAAAGGAGAAACAATGAGGAAAACAAAGAAAAAGAAAGAAAAACTGTGAAAATATCAGAAAAAATGCGAAAAACTGCGAAAAAATAAGAAAAACTGCGAACAGATGAGAAAAACTGGGAGCAAATGAGAAAAACAGAAAAATTGGAAAAAAACAAATGTGGAAAATTGAGAAAAATTGAGAAAAACAGAGAAATCTGAGAAAAACAACGAAAACAACTAAGAAAAATTGAAAGCAAGAAAAAACTGAGAAACATTACGAAAAACTGAGAAAAAATGTGAAGAAATGAGTTAAAATGAGAAAAACAGAAAAAATGAGAACATCTGAGAAAAACTGCAAACAAATGAGCAAAACAGAACAAAGGACAAGAACAGAAAATCTGAGAAAAACAGAAAAACAAATGACAAAAACTGAGAAAAATTAGGAAAAATGAGGAAAAATTAGAAAAGCTATTACAAACTGACAAAAACTGATAACAACTGATGAAAAATGAGAGAAAATGAGACAAACTGATAAAAAATGAGAGAAAATGATAAAAACTGAGAAAAAATGTGAAAAAAAAGAAACAAATTTGAAAAACTGAGAAAAAATGTAAAAGATGAGAATAAATGAGAAAAACTGAGAATAACTCAGCAAAAGGGAGAACTGATAAAAAATGAGAAAAACTGAGTAAAAAATTAGAAAAAATGAGGAAAAATGAGAAAAACTGTGAAAAACTGATAAAAAAATGAGAGAAATGAGAAAAACAGAAAAAATGTGAAAAATTGAGACAAAACGAGAAAAATTGTGAAAAACTGAGAACTGAGAAAAAATTTGAAAAAATAAGAAATGAGAAAACCTGAGAAAAAATGAGAACATCTGATAAAAACTGCAAACAAATGAGCAAAACAGAACAAAGGACAAGAACTGAAAAACTGAGAAAAAATGTGAAGAAATTAGACAAAATGAGGAAAATTGAGAAAAACAGAAAAAAATGAGAACATCTGAGAAAAACTGCAAACAAATGAGCAAAACAAAACAAAGGACAAGAACACAAAAACTGAGAAAAACAGAAAAACAAATGACAAAAACTGAGAAAAATAAGAAAAAATGAGGAAAAATTAGAAAAACTGAGAAAAACTGATAAAATCTGATGAAAAATGAGACAAAAAGAGAAACACCGATAAAAATGAGAGAAAATGATGAAAACTGAGAAACAATGTTGGAAAAAAAATGAAAAAACTGAGAAAAATTGAGAAAAAATGAGAACATTTGAGAAAAACTGCAAACAAATGAGCAAAACAGAACAAATGAAAAGAACAGAAAAACTGAGAGAAACAGAAAAACAAATGAAAAAAACTGAGAAAAACAGAGAAAAAATGGGAAAAACAGAGAATAAATGAGAAAAAATGAGAAAAAATGAGACAAAGAGAGAAAAATTGCGAAAAACTGAGAAAAATGTAAAAAACTGAGAAAAAAATGTCAAAAAATAAGACAAAAAGAGAAAAATTGCGAAAAACTGAGAAAAAAATGAGAAAAAATGAGAAAAAATGCGAAAAACTGAGAAAAATGTGAAAAACTGAGAAAAAAATGTGAAAAAATGAGAAAAACTGACAAAAACTGAGAAAAACTGAGGAAAAATGTCAAAAATGTAAAACTGCGAAAATATCAGAAAAATTGCGAACAAATGAGAAAAACTGGGAACAAGTGAGAAAACCTGAAAAATTGCATAAAACAAATGAGAAAAACTGAGAAAAACAAATGTGAAAAACTGAGCAAAACAAATGAGAAAAACTGAGGAATACAAATGAGAAAAACTGAAAAAATCCGAGAAAAACGACAACAAACTGAGAAAAAGAACGAAAGAATCTAAGAAAAACTGAAAAACAAGAAAAAACTGGGAATAAATGAGAAAAATTGAGAGAAAATGAGAAAAACTTAGCAAAAGGAGAAACAATGAGGAAAACAAAGAAAAAGAAAGAAAAACTGTGAAAATATCAGAAAAAATGAGAAAAACTGCGAACAAATGAGAAAAACTGGGAACAAATGAGAAAAACAGAAAAATTGGATAAAAACAAATGTGGAAAACTGAGAAAAACTGAGAAAAAAAGAGAAATCTGAGAAAAACAACGAAAACAACTAAGAAAAATTGAAGGCAAGAAAAAACTGAGAAACATTACGAAAAACTGAAAAACTGAGAAAAAATGTGAAGAAATGAGACAAAATGAGAAAAATTGAGAAAAACAGAAAAAATGAGAACATCTGAGAAAAACTGCAAACAAATGAGCAAAACAGAACAAAGGACAAGAACAGAAAATCTGAGAAAAACAGAAAAACAAATGACAAAAACTGAGAAAAATTAGGAAAAATGAGGAAAAATTAGAAAAGCTATTAAAAACTGACAAAAACTGATAACAACTGATGAAAAATGAGAGAAAATGAGACAAACTGATAAAAAATGAGAGAAAATGATAAAAACTGAGAAAAAATGTGAAAAAAAAGAAACAAATTTGAAAAACTGAGAAAAAATGTAAAAGATGATAATAAATGAGAAAAACTGAGAAAAACTCAGCAAAAGGGAGAACTGATAAAAAATTAGAAAAACTGAGAAAAAAATTAGAAAAAAGGAGGAAAAATGAGAAAAAGTGAGAAATAAATGTGAAAAAATGAGACAAAATGAGAAAAAATGCGAAAAACTGAGAAAAATGTGAAAAACTGAGAAAAAAATGTGAAAAAATGAGACAAAAAGAGAAAAAATGAGAAAAACTGACAAAAACTGAGAAAAACTGAGGAAAAATGTCAAAAATGTAAAACTGCGAAAATATCAGAAAAATTGCGAACATGAGAAAAACTGGGAACAAGTGAGAAAAACTGAAAAATTGGATAAAACAAATGAGAAAAACTGAGAAAAACAGAGAAAAACAAATGTGAAAAACTGAGAAAAACAAATGTGAAAAACTGAGCAAAACAAATGAGAAAAACTGAGGAATACAAATGAGTAAAACTGAAAAAATCTGAGATAAACAACGACAAACTGAGAAAAAGAATCTAAGAAAAACTGAAAAACAAGAAAAAAGTGGGAATAAATGAGAAAAATTGAGAGAAAATGAGAAAAACTGAGCAAAAGGAGAAACAATGAAGAAAACAAAGAAAAAGAAAGAAAAACTGTGAAAATATCAGAAAAAATGCGAAAAACTGCGAAAAAATAAGAAAAACTGCGAACAGATGAGAAAAACTGGGAGCAAATGAGAAAAACAGAAAAATTGGAAAAAAACAAATGTGGAAAATTGAGAAAAATTGAGAAAAACAGAGAAATCTGAGAAAAACAACGAAAACAACTAAGAAAAATTGAAAGCAAGAAAAAACTGAGAAACATTACGAAAAACTGAGAAAAAATGTGAAGAAATGAGTTAAAATGAGAAAAATTGAGAAAAACAGAAAAAATGAGAACATCTGAGAAAAACTGCAAACAAATGAGCAAAACAGAACAAAGGACAAGAACAGAAAATCTGAGAAAAACAGAAAAACAAATGACAAAAACTGAGAAAAATTAGGAAAAATGAGGAAAAATTAGAAAAGCTATTACAAACTGACAAAAACTGATAACAACTGATGAAAAATGAGAGAAAATGAGACAAACTGATAAAAAATGAGAGAAAATGATAAAAACTGAGAAAAAATGTGAAAAAAAAGAAACAAATTTGAAAAACTGAGAAAAAATGTAAAAGATGAGAATAAATGAGAAAAACTGAGAATAACTCAGCAAAAGGGAGAACTGATAAAAAATGAGAAAAACTGAGTAAAAAATTAGAAAAAATGAGGAAAAATGAGAAAAACTGTGAAAAACTGATAAAAAAATGAGAGAAATGAGAAAAACAGAAAAAATGTGAAAAATTGAGACAAAACGAGAAAAATTGTGAAAAACTGAGAACTGAGAAAAAATTTGAAAAAATAAGAATAAATGAGAAAACCTGAGAAAAAATGAGAACATCTGATAAAAACTGCAAACAAATGAGCAAAACAGAACAAAGGACAAGAACTGAAAAACTGAGAAAAAATGTGAAGAAATTAGACAAAATGAGGAAAATTGAGAAAAACAGAAAAAAATGAGAACATCTGAGAAAAACTGCAAACAAATGAGCAAAACAAAACAAAGGACAAGAACACAAAAACTGAGAAAAACAGAAAAACAAATGACAAAAACTGAGAAAAATAAGAAAAAATGAGGAAAAATTAGAAAAACTGAGAAAAACTGATAAAAACTGATGAAAAATGAGACAAAAAGAGAAACACCGATAAAAATGAGAGAAAATGATGAAAACTGAGAAACAATGTTGGAAAAAAAATGAAAAAAATGAGAAAAATTGAGAAAAACTCAGCAAAAGTGAGAACTGATAAAAAATGAGAAAAACTGAGAAAAAAATTGGAAAAAAGGAGGAAAAATGAGGAAAAGTGAGAAAACTGATTTAAAAAAATGAGAGAAATTAGAAAAACTGAGAAAAAATGTGAAAAAATGAGACAAATTGAGAAAAATTGTGAAAAACAGAGAACTGAGAAAAAATGTGAAAAAATAAGAATAAATGAGAAAAACTGAGAAAAACTGAGAAAAAATGAGAACATTTGAGAAAAACTGCAAACAAATGAGCAAAACAGAACAAATGAAAAGAACAGAAAAACTGAGAGAAACAGAAAAACAAATGAAAAAAACTGAGAAAAACAGAGAAAAAATGGGAAAAACAGAGAATAAATGAGAAAAAATGAGAAAAAATGAGACAAAGAGAGAAAAATTGCGAAAAACTGAGAAAAATGTAAAAAACTGAGAAAAAAATGTCAAAAAATAAGACAAAAAGAGAAAAATTGCGAAAAACTGAGAAAAAAATGAGAAAAAATGAGAAAAAATGCGAAAAACTGAGAAAAATGTGAAAAACTGAGAAAAAAATGTGAAAAAATGAGAAAAACTGACAAAAACTGAGAAAAACTGAGGAAAAATGTCAAAAATGTAAAACTGCGAAAATATCAGAAAAATTGCGAACAAATGAGAAAAACTGGGAACAAGTGAGAAAACCTGAAAAATTGCATAAAACAAATGAGAAAAACTGAGAAAAACAAATGTGAAAAACTGAGCAAAACAAATGAGAAAAACTGAGGAATACAAATGAGAAAAACTGAAAAAATCCGAGAAAAACGACAACAAACTGAGAAAAAGAACGAAAGAATCTAAGAAAAACTGAAAAACAAGAAAAAACTGGGAATAAATGAGAAAAATTGAGAGAAAATGAGAAAAACTTAGCAAAAGGAGAAACAATGAGGAAAACAAAGAAAAAGAAAGAAAAACTGTGAAAATATCAGAAAAAATGAGAAAAACTGCGAACAAATGAGAAAAACTGGGAACAAATGAGAAAAACAGAAAAATTGGATAAAAACAAATGTGGAAAACTGAGAAAAACTGAGAAAAAAAGAGAAATCTGAGAAAAACAACGAAAACAACTAAGAAAAATTGAAAGCAAGAAAAAACTGAGAAACATTACGAAAAACTGAAAAACTGAGAAAAAATGTGAAGAAATGAGACAAAATGAGAAAAATTGAGAAAAACAGAAAAAATGAGAACATCTGAGAAAAACTGCAAACAAATGAGCAAAACAGAACAAAGGACAAGAACAGAAAATCTGAGAAAAACAGAAAAACAAATGACAAAAACTGAGAAAAATTAGGAAAAATGAGGAAAAATTAGAAAAGCTATTAAAAACTGACAAAAACTGATAACAACTGATGAAAAATGAGAGAAAATGAGACAAACTGATAAAAAATGAGAGAAAATGATAAAAACTGAGAAAAAATGTGAAAAAAAAGAAACAAATTTGAAAAACTGAGAAAAAATGTAAAAGATGATAATAAATGAGAAAAACTGAGAAAAACTCAGCAAAAGGGAGAACTGATAAAAAATTAGAAAAACTGAGAAAAAAATTAGAAAAAAGGAGGAAAAATGAGAAAAAGTGAGAAATAAATGTGAAAAAATGAGACAAATTGAGAAAAATTGTGAAAAACAGAGAACTGAGAAAAAATGTGAACAAATAAGAATAAATGAGAAAAAATGAGAAAACCTGAGAAAAAATGAGAACATTTGAGAAAAACTGCAAACAAATGAGCAAAACAGAACAAATGAAAAGAACAGAAAAACTGAGAGAAACAGAAAAACAAATGAAAAAAACTGAGAAAAACAGAGAAAAAATGGGAAAAGCAGAGAATAAATGAGAAAAAATGAGAAAAAATTAGACAAAGAGAAAAATTGCGAAAAACTGAGAAAAATGTAAAAAACTGAGAAAAAAATGTCAAAAAATAAGACAAAAAGAGAAAAATTGCGAAAAACTGAGAAAAAAATGAGAAAAAATGAGAAAAAATGCGAAAAACTGAGAAAAATGTGAAAAACTGAGAAAAAAATGTGAAAAAATGAGACAAAAAGAGAAAAAATGAGAAAAACTGACAAAAACTGAGAAAAACTGAGGAAAAATGTCAAAAATGTAAAACTGCGAAAATATCAGAAAAATTGCGAACAAATGAGAAAAACTGGGAACAAGTGAGAAAAACTGAAAAATTGGATAAAACAAATGAGAAAAACTGAGAAAAACAGAGAAAAACAAATGTGAAAAACTGAGAAAAACAAATGTGAAAAACTGAAAAAATCTGAGATAAACAACGACAAACTGAGAAAAAGAACGAAAGAATCTAAGAAAAACTGAAAAACAAGAAAAAACTGGGAATAAATGAGAAAAATTGAGAGAAAATGAGAAAAACTGAGCAAAAGGAGAAACAATGAGGAAAACAAAGAAAAAGAAAGAAAAACTGTGAAAATATCAGAAAAAATGCGAAAAACTGCGAAAAAATAAGAAAAACTGCGAACAGATGAGAAAAACTGGGAGCAAATGAGACAAAAAGAGAAACACCGATAAAAAATGAGAGAAAATGATGAAAACTGAAAAACAATGTTGGAAAAAAAATGAAAAAAATGAGAAAAATTGAGAAAAACTCAGCAAAAGTGAGAACTGATAAAAAATGAGAAAAACTGAGAAAAAAATTGGAAAAAAGGAGGAAAAATGAGGAAAAGTGAGAAAACTGATTAAAAAAAATGAGAGAAATTAGAAAAACTGAGAAAAAATGTGAAAAAATGAGACAAATTGAGAAAAATTGTGAAAAACAGAGAACTGAGAAAAAATGTGAAAAAATAAGAATAAATGAGAAAAACTGAGAAAAACTGAGAAAAAATGAGAACATTTGAGAAAAACTGCAAACAAATGAGCAAAACAGAACAAATGAAAAGAACAGAAAAACTGAGAGAAACAGAAAAACAAATGAAAAAAACTGAGAAAAACAGAGAAAAAATGGGAAAAACAGAATAAATGAGAAAAAATGAGAAAAAATGAGACAAAGAGAGAAAAATTGCGAAAAACTGAGAAAAATTTAAAAAACTGAGAAAAAAATGTCAAAAAATAAGACAAAAAGAGAAAAATTGCGAAAAACTGAGAAAAAAATGAGAAAAAATGAGAAAAAATGCGAAAAACTGAGAAAAATGTGAAAAAATGAGACAAAAAGAGAAAAAATGAGAAAAACTGACAAAAACTGAGAAAAACTGAGGAAAAATGTCAAAAATGTAAAACTGCGAAAATATCAGAAAAATTGCGAACAAATGAGAAAAACTGGGAACAAGTGAGAAAACCTGAAAAATTGGATAAAACAAATGAAAAAAACTGAGAAAAACAGAGAAAAACAAATGTGAAAAACTGAGAAAAACAAATGTGAAAAACTGAGCAAAACAAATGAGAAAAACTGAGGAATACAAATGAGAAAAACTGAAAAAATCCGAGAAAAACGACAACAAACTGAGAAAAAGAACGAAAGAATCTAAGAAAAACTGAAAAACAAGAAAAAACTGGGAATAAATGAGAAAAATTGAGAGAAAATGAGAAAAACTTAGCAAAAGGAGAAACAATGAGGAAAACAAAGAAAAAGAAAGAAAAACTGTGAAAATATCAGAAAAAATGAGAAAAACTGCGAACAAATGAGAAAAACTGGGAACAAATGAGAAAAACAGAAAAATTGGAAAAAACAAATGTGCAAAACTGAGAATAATTGAGAAAAAAAGAGAAATCTGAGAAAAACAACGAAAACAACTAAGAAAAATTGAAAGCAAGAAAAAACTGAGAAACATTACGAAAAACTGAAAAACTGAGAAAAAATGTGAAGAAATGAGACAAAATGAGAAAAATTGAGAAAAACAGAAAAAATGAGGGCATCAAACAGGAAATTAGGGGTGCGTGCAATAAAGGTGCAGCAGTTATAATGGGTGACTTTAATATGCACATAGATTGGGCTAACCAAACTGGAAGCAATACGGTGGAGGAGGATTTTCTGGAGTGCATAAGGGATGGTTTTTTAGACCAATATGTCGAGGAACCAACTAGGGGGGAGGCCATCTTAGACTGGGTGTTATGTAATGAGAAAGGATTAATTAGCAATCTCGTTGTGCGAGGCCCCTTGGGGAAGAGTGACCATAATATGGTGGAATTCTGCATTAGGATGGAGAATGAAACAGTTAATTCAGAGACCATGGTCCAGAACTTAAAGAAGGCTGACTTTGAAGGTATGAGGCGTGAATTGGCTGAGATGGATTGGCGAATGATACTTAAGGGGTTGACAGTGGATGGGCAATGGCAGACATTTAGAGACCGTATGGATGAATTACAACAATTGTACATTCCTGTCTGGCATAGAAATAAAAAAGGGAAGGTGGCTCAACCGTGGCTATCAAGGGAAATCAGGGATAGTATTAAAGCCAAGGAAGTGGCATACAAATTGGCCAGAAATAGCAGCGAACCTGGGGACTGGGAGAAATTTAGAACTCAGCAGAGGAGGACAAAGGGTTTGATTAGGGCAGGGAAAATGGAGTATGAGAAGAAGCTTGCAGGGAACATTAAGACGGATTGCAAAAGTTTCTATAGATATGTAAAGAGAAAAAGGTTAGTAAAGACAAATGTAGGTCCCCTGCAGTCAGAATCAGGGGAAGTCATAACTGGGAACAAAGAAATGGCGGACCAATTGAACAAGTACTTTGGTTCGGTATTCACGAAGGAGGACACGAACAACCTTCCGGTTATAAAAGGGGTCGGGGGGTCTAGTAAGGAGGAGGAACTGAGGGAAATCCTTATTAGCCGGGAAATTGTGTTGGGGAAATTGATGGGATTGAAGGCCGATAAATCCCCAGGGCCTGATGGACTGCATCCCAGAGTACTTAAGGAGGTGGCCTTGGAAATAGTGGATGCGTTGACAGTCATTTTCCAACATTCCATTGACTCTGGATCAGTTCCTATGGAGTGGAGGGTAGCCAATGTAACCCCACTTTTTAAAAAAGGAGGGAGAGAGAAAACAGGGAATTATAGACCGGTCAGCCTGACATCGGTAGTGGGTAAAATGATGGAATCAATTATTAAGGATGTCATAGCAGTGCATTTGGAAAGAGGTGACATGATAGGTCCAAGTCAGCATGGATTTGTGAAAGGGAAATCATGCTTGACAAATCTTCTGGAATTTTTTGAGGATGTTTCCAGTAGAGTGGATAAGGGAGAACCAGTTGATGTGGTATATTTTGACTTTCAGAAGGCGTTCGACAAGGTCCCACACAAGAGATTGATGTGCAAAGTTAGAGCACATGGGATTGGGGGTAGTGTACTGACATGGATTGAGAACTGGTTGTCAGACAGGAAGCAAAGAGTAGGAGTAAATGGGTACTTTTCAGAATGGCAGGCAGTGACTAGTGGGGTACCGCAAGGTTCTGTGCTGGGGCCCCAGCTGTTTACACTGTACATTAATGATTTAGATGAGGGGATTAAATGTAGTATCTCCAAATTTGCGGATGACACTAAGTTGGGTGGCAGTGTGAGCTGCGAGGAGGATGCTGTGAGGCTGCAGAGCGACTTGGATAGGTTAGGTGAGTGGGCAAATGCATGGCAGATGAAGTATAATGTGGATAAATGTGAGGTTATCCACTTTGGTGGTAAAAACAGAGAGACAGACTATTATCTGAATGGTGACAGATTAGGAAAAGGGGAGGTGCAAAGAGACCTGGGTGTCATGGTACATCAGTCATTGAAGGTTGGCATGCAGGTGCAGCAGGCGGTTAAGAAAGCAAATGGCATGTTGGCCTTCATAGCAAGGGGATTTGAGTACAGGGGCAGGGAGGTGTTACTACAATTGTAAAGGGCCTTGGTGAGGCCACACCTGGAGTATTGTGCACAGTTTTGGTCTCCTAACCTGAGGAAGGACATTCTTGCTATTGAGGGAGTGCAGCGAAGGTTCACCAGACTGATTCCCGGGGTGGCGGGACTGACCTATCAAGAAAGACTGGATCAACTGGGCTTGTATTCACTGGAGTTCAGAAGAATGAGAGGGGACCTCATAGAAACATATAAAATTCTGACGGGGTTAGACAGGTTAGATGCAGGAAGAATGTTCCCAATGTTGGGGAAGTCCAGAACCAGGGGTCACAGTCTAAGGATAAGGGGTAAGCCATTTAGGACCGAGATGCGGAGGAACTTCTTCACCCAGAGAGTGGTGAACCTGTGGAATTCTCTACCACAGAAAGTTGTTGAGGCCAATTCACAAAATATATTCAAAAAGGAGTTAGATGAGGTCCTTACTGCTAGGGGGATCAAGGGGTATGGCGAGAAAGCAGGAATGGGGTACTGAAGTTGAATGTTCAGCCATGAACTCATTGAATGGCGGTGCAGGCTAGAAGGGCCGAATGGCCTACTCCTGCACCTATTTTCTATGTTTCTATGTTTCTAAAAACTGCAAACAAATGAGCAAAACAGAACAAAGGACAAGAACACAAAAACTGAGAAAAACAGAAAAACAAATGACAAAAACTGAGAAAAATTAGGAAAAATGAGGAAAAATTAGAAAAGCTATTAAAAACTGACAAAAACTGATAACAACTGATGTAAAATGAGAGAAAATGAGACAAACTGATAAAAAATGAGAGAAAATGATAAAAACTGAGAAAAAATGTGAAAAAAAGCAACAAATTTGAAAAACTGAGAAAAACTGAGAAAAAATGTATAAGATGAGAATAAATGAGAAAAACTGAGAAAAACTCAGCAAAAGGGAGAACTGATAAAAAATTAGAAAAACTGAGAAAAAAATTAGAAAAAAGGAGGAAAAATGAGAAAAAGTGAGAAACTGATAAAAAAAATGAGAGAAATGAGAAAAACTGAGAAAAAAATGTGAAAAAATGAGACAAATTGAGAAAAATTGTGAAAAACAGAGAACTGAGAAAAAATGTGAACAAATAAGAATAAATGAGAAAAAATGAGAAAACATGAGAAAAAATGAGAACATTTGAGAAAAACTGCAAACAAATGAGCAAAACAGAACAAAGGACAAGAACAGAAAAACTGAGAAAAACAGAAAAAAAAATGACAAAAACTGAGAAAAATTAGAAAAAATGAGGAAAAATTAGAAAAACTGAGAAAAACTGATAAAAACTGATGAAAAATGAGACAAAAAGAGAAACACTGATAAAAAATGTGAGAAAATGATAAAAACTGAGAAAAAATGTGTGAAAAAAAAAGAAAAAAATTAGAAAAACTGAGAAAAAATGTATAAGATGAGAATAAATGAGAAAAACTGAGAAAAACTCAGCAAAAGTGAGAACTGATAAAAAATGAGAAAAACTGAGAAAAAAATTAGAAAAAATGAGGAAAAATGAGAAAAACTGAGAAAACTGATTAAAAAAATGAGAGAAATGAGAAAAACTGAGAAAAAATTTGAAAAAATGAGACAAATTGAGAAAAATTGTGAACTGAGAACTGAGAAAAAATGTGAAACAATAAGAATAAATGAGAAAACCTGAGAAAAAATGAGAACACCTGAGAAAAACTGCAAACCAATGAGCAAAACAGAAGAAATGAAAAGAACAGAAAAAACTGAGAGAAACAGAAAAACAAATGAGAAAAACTGAGAAACAGAGAAAAACAAATGTGAAAAACTGAGAAAAACAAATGTGAAAAACTGAGAAAACATATGGGAAAACTGAGAAAAAATGTGAAAAAATGAGACAAATTGAGAAAAATTGTGAAAAACTGAGAACTGAGAAAAAATGCGAAAAAATAAGAATAAATGAGAAAAACTGAGAAAAAATGAGAACATTTGAGAAAAACTGCAAACAAATGAGCAAAACAGAACAAATGAAAAGAACAGAAAAACTGAGAGAAACAGAAAAACAAATGAGAAAAACTGAGAAAAACAGAGAAAAAATGGGAAAAACAGAGAGTAAATGAGAAAAACTGAGAAAAAAATGTGAAAAAATGAGAAAAACTGAGAACAAATGAGAAAAACTGGGAACAAATGAGAAAAACAGAAACATTGGAAAAAACAAATGTGCAAAACTGAGAAAAATTGAGAAAAACAGAGAAATCTGAGAAAAACAACGAAAACAACAAAGAAAAATTGAAAAACAAAAAAAAATGAGAACATCTGAGAAAAACTGCAAACAAATGAGCAAAACAGAACAAAGGACAAGAACAGAAAAACTGAGAAAAACGAAAAAACAAATGACAAAAACTGAGAAAAATTAGAAAAAATGAGGAAAACTGAGAAAAACTGAGAAAAACTGATGAAATATTAGACAAAATGAGAAACACTGATAAAAAATGAGAGAAAATGATAAAAACTGAGAAAAAATGTGAAAAAACGAGAAACAAATGTGAAAAAATGAGACAAAAATAGAAAAAATGAGAAAAGCTGTTAAAAAATGAGAAAAAATGAGAAGAACTGAGAAAAAATGTAAAAGATGAGAATAAATGCTAAAAACAGAGAAAAAATCAGCACAAGGGAGAACTGATAAAAAATGAGAAAAACTGAGAAAAAAATTAGAAAAAATGAGGAAAAATTAGAAAAACTGAGAACAACTGATAAAAAATGAGAGAAATGAGAAAAACAGAAAAAATTTGAAAAAATGAGACAAAATGAGAAAAATTGTGAAAAACTGAGAACTGAGAAAAAATTTGAAAAAATAAGAATAAATGAGAAAACCTGAGAAAAAATGAGAACATCTGAGAAAAACTGCAAACAAATGAGCAAAACAGAACAAATGAAAAGAACAGAAAAACTGAGAGAAACAGAAAAACAAATGAGAAAAACTGAGAAAAACAGAGAAAAAATGCGAAAAACAGAGAGTAAATGAGAAAAACTGAGAAAAATGAGACACATAGAGAAAAATTGCGAAAAACTGAGAAAAATGTCAAAAACAAAAAATGTCAAAAAATAAGACAAAAAGAGAACAATTGCGAAAAACTGAGAAAAAAATGAGAAAAAATGAGAAAAAATGAGACAAACTGAGAAAAATGTGAAAAACTAAGAAAGAAATCTGAAAAAATGAGACAAAAAGAGAAAAAATGAGAAAAACTGAGAAAAACTGAGAAAAACTGAGAAAAAATGTAAAAAATGTAAAACTGCGAAAATATCAGTAAAAATGCGGAAAAACTGCGAAAAAATGCGAAAAAATGAGAAAAACTGGGAACAAATGAGAAAAACAGAAAAATTGGATAAAACAAATGAGAAAAACTGAGAAAAACAGAGAAAAACAAATGTGAAAAACTGAAAAAATCTGAGAAAAACAACGAAAAACTGATAAAAAGAACGAAAAAATCTAAGAAAAAATGAAAAACAAGAAAAAACAGGGAAAAAATGAGAAAAATGGAGAAAAAATGAGAAAAACTGAGCAAAAGGAGAAACAATGAGGAAAACAAAGAAAAACAAAGAAAAACTGCGAAAATATCAGAAAAAATGAGAAAAACTGCGAAAAAATGAGAAAAAACGAGAAACAAATGTGAAAAAATGAGACAAAAATAGAAAAAATGAGAAAAGCTGTTAAAAAATGAGAAAAAATGAGAAGAACTGAGAAAAAATGTAAAAGATGAGAATAAATGCTAAAAACAGAGAAAAAATCAGCACAAGGGAGAACTGATAAAAAATGAGAAAAACTGAGAAAAAAATTAGAAAAAATGAGGAAAAATTAGAAAAACTGAGAACAACTGATAAAAAAATGAGAGAAATGAGAAAAACAGAAAAAATTTGAAAAAATGAGACAAAATGAGAAAAATTGTGAAAAACTGAGAACTGAGAAAAAATTTGAAAAAATAAGAATAAATGAGAAAACCTGAGAAAAAATGAGAACATCTGAGAAAAACTGCAAACAAATGAGCAAAACAGAACAAATGAAAAGAACAGAAAAACTGAGAGAAACAGAAAAACAAATGAGAAAAACTGAGAAAAACAGAGAAAAAATGCGAAAAACAGAGAGTAAATGAGAAAAACTGAGAAAAATGAGACACATAGAGAAAAATTGCGAAAAACTGAGAAAAATGTCAAAAACAAAAAATGTCAAAAAATAAGACAAAAAGAGAACAATTGCGAAAAACTGAGAAAAAAATGAGAAAAAATGAGAAAAAATGAGACAAACTGAGAAAAATGTGAAAAACTAAGAAAGAAATCTGAAAAAATGAGACAAAAAGAGAAAAAATGAGAAAAACTGAGAAAAACTGAGAAAAACTGAGAAAAAATGTAAAAAATGTAAAACTGCGAAAATATCAGTAAAAATGCGGAAAAACTGCGAAAAAATGCGAAAAAATGAGAAAAACTGGGAACAAATGAGAAAAACAGAAAAATTGGATAAATCAAATGAGAAAAACTGAGAAAAACAGAGAAAAACAAATGTGAAAAACTGAAAAAATCTGAGAAAAACAACAAAAAACTGATAAAAAGAACGAAAAAATCTAAGAAAAAATGAAAAACAAGAAAAAACAGGGAAAAAATGAGAAAAATGGAGAAAAAATGAGAAAACTGAGCAAAAGGAGAAACAATGAGGAAAACAAAGAAAAACAAAGAAAAACTGCGAAAATATCAGAAAAAATGAGAAAAACTGCGAAAAAATGAGAAAAACTGCGAACAAATGAGAAAAACTGGGAACAAATGTGAAAAACAGAAAAATTGGAATAAACAAATGTGCAAAACTGAGAAAAATTGAGAAAAACAGAGAAATCTGAGAAAAACAACGAAAACAACTAAGAAAAATTGAAAAACAAGAAAAAACTGAGAAAAATTGCGAAAAACTGAAAAACTGACAAAAAATGTGAAGAAATGAGAAAAAATGAGAAAAAATGAGAAAAAACGAGAAAATCTGAGCATTGAGAAAAAATGAAAAAATGAGAAAAAATGAGAAAAACTGAAAAACTGAGAAAAAAGTGAAGAAATTAGACAAAATGAGAAAAATTGAGAAAAACAAAAAAAAATGAGAACATCTGAGAAAAACTGCAAACAAATGAGCAAAACAGAACAAAACACAAGAACAGAAAAACTGAGAAAAACAGAAAAACAAATGACAAAAACTGAGAAAAATTAGAAAAAATGAGGAAAAATTAGAAAAACTGAGAAAAACTGATAAAAACTGATGAAATATTTGACAAAATGAGAAACACTGATAAAAAATGAGAGAAAATGATAAAAACTGAGAAAAAATGTGAAAACAAAAATGAAAAATTTAGAAAAACTGAGAAAAACTGAGAAAAAATGTAAAAGATGAGAATCAATGCTAAAAACAGAGAAAAAATCAGCAAAAGGGAGAACTGATAAAAAATGAGAAAAACTGAGAAAAAAATTAGAAAAAATGAGGAAAAATGAGAAAAACTGAGAACAACTGATAAAAAAATGAGAGAAATGAGAAAAACAGAAAATATGTGAAAAAATGAGACAAAATGAGAAAAATTGTGAAAAACTGAGAACTGAGAAAAAATTTGAAAAAATAAGAATAAATGAGAAAACCTGAGAAAAAATGAGAACATCTGAGAAAAACTGCAAACAAATGAGCAAAACAGAACAAATGAAAAGAACAGAAAAACTGAGAGAAACAGAAAAACAAATGAGAAAAACTGAGAAAAACAGAGAAAAAATGGGAAAAACAGAGAGTAAATGAGAAAAAATGAGAAAAAATGAGACAAAGTGAGAAAAATTGCGAAAAAATGAGAAAAATGTGAAAAACTGAGAAAAAAATGACAAAAAATAAGTCAAAAAGAGAACAATTGCGAAAAATGGAGAAAAAAAGGAGAAAAAATGAGAAAAACTGAGAAAAATGAGAAAAACTGAGAAAAATGTGAAAAAATGAGAAAAACTGAGAACAAATGAGAAAAACTGGGAACAAATGAGAAAAACAGAAACATTGGAAAAAACAAATGTGCAAAACTGAGAAAAATTGAGAAAAACAGAGAAATCTGAGAAAAACAACGAAAACAACAAAGAAAAATTGAAAAACAAAAAAAAATGAGAACATCTGAGAAAAACTGCAAACAAATGAGCAAAACAGAACAAAGGACAAGAACAGAAAAACTGAGAAAAACAAAAAAACAAATGACAAAAACTGAGAAAAATTAGAAAAAATGAGGAAAACTGAGAAAAACTGAGAAAAACTGATGAAATATTAGACAAAATGAGAAACACTGATAAAAAATGAGAGAAAATGATAAAAACTGAGAAAAAATGTGAAAAAACGAGAAAC